>NC_057797.1:733571336-733849594 GCF_018294505.1 Triticum aestivum | reverse complement strand
CTGCCGGAGTTTCCTCGCCGGTGGAGGAGACCGCCGGCTGCCGGAATGCAGAAGACGCGGGCGCCGCGTCCTCGTTCGTTGCGCCGGCCGTGTCGAGCCGGCGGAGGCCGGGGAGGCCACGCTGCCGCAGCCCTTGGTGGCAGTCCGGGAAGCGTCGTGCCGCCTCGCTTGACGGAGCAGCCGCTCCCAGCATCGGCTGTTGGCCGCGCTTGAGCACGTCGGGATCTTGTAGGTGCCTATTATCGATCTTGTAGCACGTTGGGATCTTGTGTTGTGTTGGGTGGATGCTGTTGATCTTGTAGCATGAGTCTGATATTACCGTCTCTGGTTCTCCGCGATTTGTTTTTGATGAAGCGTGCTCAATTCTTCAGTTCGTGAATCGTTGATGCTCACACGCCTTTGTTGCATGGATGGATGGATGATTACTTTATTCGGTGATTTTTGTTTGACTGAAATTCAACAGAATTCGAGGTGAGATGAATAAATCAATTCCATTCCATCTCTCACACCAAACAACGAAACGTAACCATTCCATTCCTTCGAATTGTGTCTACCAAACACAAGGATGGAACTGACCCATTCTAGTGGAATGGAACCATAACATTCCATTACACTTTGTTCCCGAACCAAACACACCCTTGGTGTATGGTGAGATCTTGCATGTTGAGTTTGATGTATAATAAGTGGTGAAATCATGCATGTTGAGCTCTTTCGTGATATCTCGAGCAAAATATGAAATTAATGACATGAATGGTGGCATGCGGGAAACACCACATCGCATTTGAAGCATATATAGGCTATCCATCGATGGGCCAATGTCATTTTGAAAAGAATGAATAAGCTGAGTGGCGGGTTTTGCATCCCCCAATTGTCGCATTATGATGTGACAAATGTCAATTCTTGACCTAAACAATGGTGGCATGTTGGGTCATGAGTAGGTTCGCCTGAGGTAAGCCAGTTTCATAATCATGCATGAGGTAAGGAGTTGATCCTCTAACATTCAAAGGGAAGTCATGTAAGCTAGAGTAACCTGACTTCTCTTCACTCTTAGCCCATGAACAATGCTCATCTCAATTTTCAAAAGACTGGTTTCAATTTCTAAAAGATCAATTTCAGTTCGTGACATACCAATTGAAAATTTAGAAGACTCATTTCGAATATCATGAACTATGCACACATGCCTAAATTGGCGAAGCCTCTAGATTAACTATGGGCTTCTCGGTATTTCTGATGCTCGAAAGATGGATTGAAAATACAACATCGTATATGATGAGGACCTACATAGGTAAAAAAATTGCATAAAAAACTAAGAATCAAAGTCGCCGTGTTGTTTCTTATACTTTCAAACGTTCTCTTGTGACAATTGGCAAGTTTGTGACTACGTTCTAATTTTTACTTTATTTTAGATTTTTGATATTCAATACTTTTTCTAGAATATTCATTTTAAATGTCTCTTATTTTCTTAAAGCAATCTTAAAAAAAATATCCCCTTATCTTATTTTTATGTAAATCTTCATTTTAAGAACTTATATATTCATGTATATTTAGTTCTCTTGAAAAAATAATACCATACCTATCTTTTTATGGATCTCTTCTGAAAGGGCATTTCCCTACTTTATGTTTTGGATGATGATGACAACCCTTTGTTGGTCTAATTGTGTGCTATATATTTCAGGTTCTCGATGCTTAGGCTTACATCGGATTGCTATTGCCTCTCGTAGGGAAAGATCAAAGACGTGTCCTCTACATTTTTATTCTCTTTGGTCGTAGGGAACCCGTACTATCAAGAGGGAATCCTCATTAGAAAGCACTGGGGGAATCTTTTCACGTACACGTTCATCACCCCTCTTTGTCTTCCTCGGGTGTTAGAGAGTGAGAGTTTTTCCTTGTCTCTTTCCCTATCCTTCCTGCTCACTGTTTCTGCCCAGCGGTTGTACCGTTCTCTGGAGCGGTTGTATCGCTGGGTCTTGTCGCTCACCAGCTTTGCTCGAGCGGTTGTACCGCTGCCTCTGGGCGGTGGTACCGCCACCATGCTCTACAAATGCTGGGGCGGTGGTTCCGTCCATGCACCGCTCAAGTACCGCTCGCGCTTCTGTTTTGATGCGGTTCTTGGGCGGTAGTGGCCCGGTTGGTCCGGTCGTTTCACGATGACCGGTACCACCGGTGGTCCGAGCGGTTCTTCCGCTCGGAACTTAGCCGCCCAAGAGATCAAGGCCATGCGGTTGTTCCGGCCAGGCACCGCCCAAGTACCGGTCAAGCTCCTGTTTTGATGCGGTGGTTGTGCGGTGGCCAGGCGGTTAGTCCGGTTATTTTTCTTAACCGGTACTACTGCCCACCTGTCCGGTTGTACCGCTTGGTAGGATTCTGCAGATACACCGTGAGTCCCGGTTGTACCGAGACAAGGACCGGTTGTACCGCTCCAGTGCAAAAAATGCAGTAACGGTTGGAATTGAGGGCTACTATATAAGTGAGCTTCTCCCACCTACCACTCTTACCTTTTGACCTTTCTCACTCCATCATTAATGCACTTCAAGCTCTCTTGCCCGATCTCTCTCTCTAGCCACTCAAACTTGTTGATTTGCTAGGGATTGAAGGAGGAGACCTAGATCTACACTTCCACCAAAGGATATTTGCTCCCCCCCATACTTTCTTGTGTGGATTTTGTTACTCTTGGGTGTTTGAGCACCCTAGACGGTTGAGGTCACCTCGAAGCCATATTCCATTGTGGTGAAGCTTCGTGGTTTCGTTGGGAGCCTCCAATTAAGTTGTGGAGAGAGCCCCAACCTTGTTTGTAAAGGTTCGTCGCTGCCTTCAAGGGCACCAATAGTGGAATCACGGCATCTCGCATTGTGTGAGGGCATGAGGAGAATACGGTGACCCTAGTGGCTTCTTGGGGAGCATTGTGCCTCCACACCGCTCCAACGGAGACGTACTTCCTCTCAAAGGGAAGGAACTTCGGCAACACATCCTCGTCTCCACCGTCTCCACTCTTGGTTATCTCGTGCCTTTATTTGAGCAAACTTATTTGTTTCATATCACTTGCTTGCTTGTGTTCCTATCCTTATTGCATAATATAGGTTGCTCATCTAGTTGCATATCTAGACAACCTACTTTGATGCAAAGTTTAAATTGTTAAAGAAAAGCTAAAAATTGTTAGTTGCCTATTCACCCCCCCTCTAGTCAACCATATCGATCATTTCAATTGGTATCAGAGCCTCGTCTCTTTATGAAGGACTTTACCGTCCAAAGAGTACGGTTGATACCGTAGACGGTGTGAAGGAACACTCCGGTGTGAATCCGACCTCGTCTACGGGCGATGGGGGAACCTCGGTCTCTCATGAGGAGTTCAATGTGGCCTTGGAGACATTGAAAACCTCCATGACGACCGAAGTTGAAAGCATGTTTACTAAATTTCTTGAGGGGCTTAAACTATCCACCGCACCGTTGAAAGTGGGTGACCCCGCCGACAAGGTGACGGATGCTATCCCCGACGAGGGAGAAGCTAGTAGTGAAAAGGCTCCTTCTTCTAGTGGTAAGAATGGCACCGGCATCTTTGCCCATGTGGAACCACCACTTGTTTATGGTGGACCAGTTCCTTCCACTCATTTGAATCATGCCGGTCCTCCCCCTAAGATTGTGAAAAATGAGGACTTTGATTCTTGGGTTTACCGCTTTAAACGTCATTTAAATCATGTGAACACTAACCTTTGGAGAATCATTGAAGAAGGTTTCTATCCGCATGATCCAAGCAACTTCACTCCTCGAGAAGCCGCGGACAATCAATTCAATGAGAATGCTCTCTTCATCATTCAAGATGCAATTCCACCCGAAGACCTACCTCATCTTCGTCCCTTCGCCTTGGCCAAGATGCATGGCATTGTGTTGTCTCTCTCTACCCGGGAAGCGCAAGCATTCAACGCTCCAACTATGAAGTGGTACAAGATGAGGCCGATGAGTTTGCAATGAAAGAAGATGAAGAACCTCGTGAGCTTTATCGGAGAGTAACCAAACTCGCGGTCTCACTACGAGATCACGGGAGCAAGGACACAGATGACAATTGGATCAAGCGCAAATTCCTCAAGACAATGATGCCCTATCACAAGGCCATGTCCTCCGTCATTCGTCAAAGACCGGACTTCCACACTTTGACCTCAAGCGAAGTGTTGGATGAGTTTGTGGCCATGAACATTTTGGACAAGACCGCCGACAATGCGGTGCTTCGTTCTCAAAGGGCAAAGAGGCCTAACCTTGCATTGAAGGCCAAGCTCACCGTTGAAGAAGAAGAAGAGGATGAAGAGGAGAGAAACCCCGAAGATACGAAGTATGCATACCATGAACACATGGCACTTGCTTCAAGGCAATTTTGGAGCAAGAAAAACTCGAGGCCAAACTTTAGCAAAAACAACTCAAGTGGCACGAAGAGCAAGCAACGTGTAAGGACTTGCTACAATTGCGGCAACGTGAGTCATTTTGTTGCGGAATGCCCGTATGAGAAGAGGGAAGACAATGGTGGCAAGCTCATCCGAAAGGACAAGGCCAAGTCGTTCCCCAACAAGAGCAACTTCACCAAGAAGACTCCTCCCAAGGCATTGGTGGTACAAGAAGAGTACAATGAGGATGATGACGATGATGAAAGTGATGAGTCGGTTGCCATGGCCTTCGTTGCCATTGCGACGACTCCACGGGTGTCTCTCTTCGACTCACCCAATGAGAGCATCACCGCCAAGTGCCTCATGGCTAAAGCCACCAACAAGGTAACCTCCAACATCAAAACTACCATCATTAATAATCCTTCTCCGGCAGATAGCATTAATGAACTTGAGGAAGATAATGTGGAGGCTAATGAGTTTGAGGCCTTTATGGGCAAACTCAAGGGAAAATCCAAGAAGCACTTTGTTACTTTCTTGGAACAACTTGGTGAAGCCAATGACATGATCGAGGCTCACAAAAACACCATCACTAAGATGGAAGGGCATAGTCGTGACTATGCCGATGAGATTTCGAATCTTTCCAATGCTCTTGAGGAAGAGCGTGGTCTTCATTTGGCTCTTGAGGAGTCACACAACGTTGATCATGCTAAGTTAAAGAAAGATTATGATCATGTCCTCATTGTTTCTCATGTGCTAAACTCCGAGAAGGCCGAACTTGAGGTTGATTTTGCTAGACTCAAGGAGGAGTTTGATCTACTTGACAAGGCTCACAAGGTCTTGAAGGGTGCTCATGCTAGCCTCAAAGAGTCTCATGATCAACTTCAAGTAAAGCTAACCAAGGAAAAAGCCACTTTCCCTCGTATGATGTTAATTGATAATGCAAATGCTACTAACCTGTGTTGTGAGCATGTGCATCTCGTTGAGGAGAACGCTAAGCTAAAGGGGCAACTTGAGAGAGGTCGTGCGACTTGCATACAAGGCAAGAAGAACCTCAACGATCTCTTGATCAACCAAAAGGGAGTTGTGGCCAAGGAAGGGGTTGGGTACGTGCCTGACTCCAAGAATAAGAAGAAGAATGACAAGACCAAATGACCTCCTCCTCTCATGCAAACCTTTGTGAAGGAGGGAGAGAGTGTCTCCGAGGAGAAGAAGAAGAACATTGCAAAGGGCGGCAATGTCAAGAAGGGCAATGCCACCCCTCCCAACAAAGCCGGCGATTTTAATCCTTCTTATGTGTTATGCCGTGCTGGTGATGGGCATGTTTATGCCAAATTTGTTGGTTCTCTTCATGAATACATTGAATGGTCTATTTGGGTTCCAAAGACCCTTGTTACTAACATCAAAGGACCCATTACAAAATGGGTACCTAAAACCAAGCATTGATCTCTTGTAGGTGTTTCCTTCCGGTGGGGGATCATGGTTGCTCGATAGCGGAGCTACAAATCATATGACCGGAAGCAAGGACTTGGTGGTGGATGTGCACAAGGTTCCATCTATGCCCACCAATGTCGAGTGGGGTGACGCCTCATCTTCTAAGGTATTGGGACTTGGCAAGGTGGTCATCTCTCATGATCTCACGATCGAGAAGGTCATGCTTGTTGAGTCTCTTGCATACAATTTACTTTATGTTCGTCAACTTGCAATCATGGGCTTTGCCACTTTCTTTGATATCGATACCGTGGCCCTCTTGTGGAGCAAGACTCTTAAAGTAGCCTTTGTTGGGCATGTCGAGAACAGTCTATATGTGATTAACTTTTCAGAGCGACCCACTAAGACCGCGACGTGCCTAATGGCTAAAGTTGATGTGGGATGGCTTTGGCATCGCCGTTTAGCCCATGTCAATATGAGATCTTTGCAAAGTCTCCTCAAGGGGGACCATGTCCGTGGACTAACGAATGTTAGTTTTGCTAAAGATCGTGCTTGCAGTGCTTGTATCGAAGGAAAGCTACATGAGAAGGCTCACCCTCCCACGACTATCATTTATTCAAAGAGCCCTTTGGAGCTCCTTCACATGGATCTCTTTGGGCCTCCATCCTTCGATAGTCTTGGAGGTAGGAAGTATTGCTTGGTGATTGTGGATGACTACTCAAGGTACACGTGGGTGTATTTCTTCAAGAGGAAGAGCGAGACCCAAAAAACTGTCATTGACTTTGCAAATGAAGCACAACGTCAACACAATGCAAATATCTTGACAATAAGAAGTGACAACGGCACCGACTTCAAGAACTACACCTTGGATGAGTTTCTTAGTGATGAGGGAATCAAACATCAATATTCCGCACCCTACACCCCTCAACAAAACAGTGTTGCGGAGAGGAAGAACCGGACGTTGATGGATGCGGCAAGGACCATGATGGCGGAGTTCAAGTCTCCGTACAACTTTTGGGCCGAAGCCATCAACACCGTGTGTCATGCATCCAATCGGCTCTACCTCCGCAAGGGCTTGAACAAGACTCCATATGAGATACTCACCGGTAACAAGCCCAACCTCAAGTACTTCCGGGTATTCGGGTGTAAGTGTTTCATTCTCAAGAAAGGTGTTCGGTTGTCTAAATTTGAGGCTAGAGCTTATGAGGGCATATTTGTTGGTTATGCTACAAACTCTCATGCTTACCGTGTCCTCAATAAATCCACGGGACTTATTGAGGAGACGTGTAACGTGGAGTTTGATGAGAATAACGGCTTCCAAATGGAGCAAAGTGGCACTTGTGATGTAGGTGATGAAATTCCTCCCCAAGCCATAAGAAGAATGGGTGTTGGCTTTATCCTACCCATTGAGGAACCCTTTGTGGCCGAAGGAGAAGGACAAAGCTCCACTCAAGTGGAGCCATCACCAACCCAAGGCCCACAGCTTCCTAAGAACAACATGAAGGTCCTCATTCTCAAGAACATGACCAATGGCAAGATCACGCTCAAGACGGTGTTGACCCATCAAGTGATGCCCAAGGTCAAGTTCTCTCCTCTGAGCAAGTTCAAGAACAAGAACAAGCCCAAGACGACGCTCAAGATGATCAAGTGACCACTTCTCGTCTCACCCTCGAGGAGGAATTAGAGCGTCGTGCCGCCAAGGTTGCTTCCAAGCTCTCCACCAAGGATCATCTCATGACGAATGTGCTTGGAAGCTTAAGAAAGGGGGTAAGCACTCGTAGACAATTAGCAAATTATTATGAGCATCACGCGTTTGTCTCTTGTGTGGAACCCCACAAGGTCTATGAGGCGCTAGAAGATCCGGATTGGCTCAATGCCATGCATGAAGAACTCAACAACTTCGAGCGCAACAAAGTGTGGAGATTGATGCTAAGACCGACCGGGAATCACAATGTCATAGGAACCAAGTGGATATTTAAGAACAAGCAAGATGCTCATGGGATTATCATTCACAACAAGGCTCGTTTGGTAGCACAAGGCTACTCCCAAGTCGAGGGTATCGACTACGGTGAAACCTTTGCTCCCATTGCTCGTCTTGAATCCATTCGCATGTTGATTGCATATGCTTCTCATCATAACTTTAAGTTACAACAAATGGATGTGAAGAGTGCTTTTCTTAATGGTCCTATTAATGAATTGGTTTACGTCAAGCAACCCCCCGGGTTCGAGGATCCCTACCTTCCCGATCATGTGTATCAACTCGATAAGGCACTCTATGGCTTTAAACAAGCCCCACGTGCGTGGTATGACCACCTTACCGAGTTGTTACAAGATCGTGGTTTTGAAGTTGGGCTAATCGACCCCACTCTTTTTACTAAGAAGGTCAAAGGGGAGTTGTTTGTGTGCCAATTATATGTTGATGACATTATCTTTGGTTCTCCTAACAAAGCTTTCAATGAGGAATTTGCCGCTCTCATGACCCCAAAGTTCGAGATGTCCTCCATGGGAGAGTTGAAGTTCTTTCTAGGGTTCAAAGTGAAGCAAAGAAGAGAAGGAACCTTCATCAATCAATCCAAATACACTCAAGACATGCTCAAGAGATTCAAACTAAGTGACGTCAAGTCGGCTTCCACTCCAATGCCCACCAAGTGCCAACTTGACTTAGATCCCAATGGTAAAGTGGTGGATCAAAAGGTATATCGCTCCATGATTGGTTCCTTGCTTTACCTTTGTACATCTAGACCGGATATCATGTCGAGTGTGGGAATTTGTGCACGGTTTCAAGCCGCACCTAAGGAAAGTCACTATGTGGCGGTCAAACGAATCTTTCGATATTTGGCTCATACCCCAAACTTTGGCTTATGGTATCCAAGAGGATCAAACTTCAAGCTTGTAGGATACTCGGATTCCGATTGGGCGGGAGACAAAGTGGATAGGAAGTGCACTTCCGGAGGGTGCCAATTCCTTGGTTTCTCTTTGGTAAGTTGGTCTTCCAAAAAGCAAAGTTGTGTATCTCTCTCGTCCACCGAGGGGGAGTATGTTGCAGCCGGGAGTTGTTGTGCACAACTCTTATGGATGAGGCAAACTTTAAAGGATTACGGTGTCATTTGTGACAAAGTGCCTCTTTGGTGTGATAATGAAAGTGCCATCAAGATCTCTCTCAACCCGGTGCAACACTTCAAGACGAAGCATATTGAGATCCGGTATCACTTCATCCGGGATCACATTAGGCGAGGAGAGATCGAGCTCAACTATGTCAACACTCATGATAACCTTGCAGATATCTTCATGAAGCCCTTGGATGAAGCGAGATTTCGCGAGTTAAGGCATGAGCTAAATATCATTGATTCGAGCAATGTTGCTTGAACTCTTGCACACCCCACCGTACTCAACATGTTGTCTTGTTTAGATGTAGGCATGAACATAGGGGGAGTGATGTTCTCTCAATGAACTCTCCCTCCCCCCATTATGCATAAATTGATCAAGTCTTTCACATTAGCCATGTTTGATGGTATTTGTGCTTCAAAGACGAGTTTTGGTCATGGACCCAAGGATAATTCTTCGCGGTGCCATACCAATTGACTCAAACATAGGTGGCCTCGGCCACCGTCCTCTCTTCAGGAGGTTGGAGTTAGCCTTTTTGTTCTTGTGTTGTTTTCTCTTGTTCCTTCTTTGCTCTTTGCGTTGGGTTCTCCTAGGGTGTTGCTTCTCTCCTGTTTCGTGCTCTTTCTTCCCCCCTTCGGATTGCACTCATTTGATCTTGGCTTGGGCATAGGTGGTCGGACGGTACAACCGGGATCACGGGCGGTTCCACCGCTAGTACCTGGCTGTGCCGTCCCAATGGGACTCCATTCGGTGTTTGGGCGGTTCCACCGCTCAAACCCATGGTAACCTACGTCTGGTACTACCGGTGGACTCCGGGCGGTTCTACCGCTGCCTTCCAAGCACCGGAAGTGCTATCTCCAACCACTGGTCTGTACCAGATGAGCGGTACAACCGCTCCCCGGAGCGGTTCTCCGGGGCGTGTCTACGGGCCTATATATACTCAACGGGGCTGAAGGGTTTTCTTTTTCCCTTCGCCCTCATTCCTCTTCTCTATGCCCTAGCCGCCGGCCCTCTTTGCCCCTGCCCCGGAGTGTGTCTCGCACTTCGGATCCTTGGGCTCTCCATGGATTCTCTCCGTGGAAGCCTCCCGATCTCTTCCCATGGATGGTGGTAATGCCTCGTGCTCTTTGCTCCTAGATCTTTCTAGGGTTGTCTAGGGCATTACTTAACTTTCCGCGATTAGTGTTTGATCTATGGAGTAGAAGAGATCTTTGTTTGCCTCCTGTCTTGTTTGCAGCACTTAGAATTCGGAATATTACTTGTGTGATTAGTATGCCTCGGTTAGACCTCTCTCCCCTGGTAGTGCCACTGTTAGCGGTTCTACCGCCCCTACGGGCGGTACAACCGCTAGAGCGGTACTACCGGTGGAGGAACCGGTACAACCGGAGTATATCAACCACCCAGCACTGTTCTATCTTCTCTGTTGCCGCAACATGTTCCTTTTCTGCTGGTGTGTGCAATCCTCTCATCCTTGCTGGGTTTTATGTGATTTTTCGTGTGTGTGTTCAGGGGGCTCTAGTTCTCGCTCTGCTCCTCGCAAGACCAAGAAGAGGGCACGAAGGACCTTGCGCCCGGTTGTGTCTGATGATGAAGAAGAAGTTGTGATTCCCACCAAGCCCACTCGCCGTGAAAAGTCTGCAGCTGCTAAGCAACGTGTGGTTATGTCGTTGCATCATTGGAAAGCCAAGGATTGGGAAGCCTTCCGATCAAAGAATCCGTATGAGGTTCCCATTGCTCCTCGTTGGACCACCGTTCAGTTCCGGAATGAGATGCAAGTGCGGATTGTTCATGAACTCTTTGAGCACAACAAGAACAGATATGCCAAGCAGTGGACAATTGATCTTGACTATTGGAGGAACAACATGGAGTATTTTGGTGAGGCGCTGGCTCTCTGCGAGGAGTTTGATCTTGTTAAGCTCATGTTAGTCAACTGTGACTTTGATGTTCAACTCATCCATCAGTTCTATGCCACGGTTCATTTTGGGGAAGATGATGCGCTCACTCTCACCTTCATGTGTCGCGATGAATTGTTTCGCGTTCCCTGGAGGGCATTCTGCAATGCTATTGGGTACGAGGATACCGGTCTGGAAGGAAGGGGTGGCATTCGTCCTCATGACTTTCCTGAGTCCATGCTTAAGGAGAAGCTTTCCCCTCTGTACATTCGGGGCCGTGGGATTATTGGAGAATCCAAGGATTTGGAGAAGGTCTATGACATCATGCACCGAGTGTTCCGCAATGTGCTCTTGCCCAAGGTGGGCAATCAAGATGAGATTCATGGTTATCTGGTTGATTTGATGGTTGCTATGAAGACCACGGTGGGGATAGGGGCAACGTTTGATGTGTCAAATTGGATGTGGCATGAGATGTACAACATGGTCATCTACCGTAAAGTCCCAATCTATGCCCCGTTTGTCATGTGCTTTCTGAACTCTGTGTGGGATGTTCGTCGTCCTGGAAAGCTCCTCACTTCTCCAGACAACCTCATTGTTCATGAGGTCAAGCTCCTTAAGAAGAAGAAGCATGCCGAGCCTCGCTTCCCTGCAAATGCTCCTGAGGATGTCTATGCTACTTCTGACGATGAGGACTTTGAGCTGGAGCCAGGGGCCAAGCCTTCGTGGGTGGCCAAACTCACTGCCAAGGTGAAGAAGACCTTTTGTCTTCAGGCTGACATCCAGAAGAGGATGTATGAGGCACATGTCAATGAGAAGCTTGCACGACGTCGCCAAATTGCAATGATGAAGCACCTCAACATGTCGGTTTAGAGTGGCTCTGAGAAGAGCATCACCCCAGAGGAGCGTTGGATATCTACCCATAGCACCTGGACTGATGATGAAGCCCCTCCCCAGCCATCCTCCTCATTTGCAGCAGCTGACAATGCCATGGAAGAATCTGATCACGACGACGATGACAACTCTGACGATGAGGATCCAGATGCGACCGAGGAGTCAGAGGAGGACGCCTGAGCTTTGGGACGCTAGCTTCGCTCTTTTCCTTTTTGGTGTCTTGATGCCAAAGGGAGAGAGGGTTCTACAGGTCTCGGGGGTGGGTTTTTCTTTTTCTCGTTTTCTCGTGTTGGTCTTTATTCATGGACTTGTTTCGTTCCTTGCTGTTTGTGAGACTTGTTACTCCTGTTACCTTTCCGTTCATCGGTCATTATCGTTATTATTACACTCTAAGCTTTATATTGTTAGAGTGGTGAGTCTACAAAATCTAGGGGGGGTCTAGTCCTGAAAGTGTGCCCATGCTTTCTAACAGCTAGTTCCTATTGGGGCACATATTCAGGGGGAGTTCCGTCTAGATTTTGTTGACTTATCTCTTGCAATTCGTGTTGTTGTCATCATCCACCAAAAAGGGGGAGATTGAAAGGGCATTTCCCTACTTTATGTTTTGGATGATGATGACAACCCTTTGTTGGTCTAATTGTGTGCTATATGTATTTCAGGTTCTCGATGCTTAGGCTTACATCGGATTGCTATTGCCTCTCGTAGGAAAAGATCGAAGACGTGTCCTCTACATTTTTATTCTCTTTGGTCGTAGGGAACCCGTACTATCAAGAGGGAATCCTCATTAGAAAGCACTGGGGGAATATTTTCACGTACACGTTCATCACCCCTCTTTGTCTTCCTCGGGTGTTAGAGAGTGAGAGTTTTTCCTTGTCTCTTCCCCTATCCTTCCTGCTCACTGTTTCTGCCCAGCGGTTGTATCGTTCTCTGGAGCGGTTGTACCGCTGGGTCTTGTAGCTCACCAGCTTTGCTCTAGCGGTTGTACCGCTGCCTCCGGGCGGTGGTACCGCCACCATGCTCTGCAAATGCTGGGGCGGTGGTTCCGTCCATGCACCGCTCAAGTACCGCTCGCGCTTCTGTTTTGATGCGGTTCTTGGGCGGTAGTGGCCCGGTTGGTCTGGTCGTTCCACGATGACCGGTACCACCGGTGGTCCGAGCGGTTCTTCCGCTCGGAACTTAGCCTCCCAAGAGATCAAGGCCATGCGGTTGTTCCGGCCAGGCACCGCCCAAGTACCGGTCAAGCTCCTGTTTTGATGCGGCGATTGTGCGGTGGCCAGGCGGTTAGTCCGGTTATTTTTCTTAACCGGTACTACCGCCCACCTGTCCGGTTGTACCGCTTGGTAGGGTTCTGCAGATACACCGTGAGTCCCGGTTGTACCGGGAGGAGGACCGGTTGTACCGCTGCAGTGCAAAAAACGCAGTAACGGTTGGAATTGAGGGCTACTATATAAGTGAGCTTCTCCCACCTACCACTCTTACCTTTTGACCTCTCTCACTCCACCATTAATGCACTTCAAGCTCTCTTGCCCGATCTCTCTCTCTAGTCACTCAAACTTGTTGATTTGCTAGGAATTGAAGGAGGAGACCTAGATCTACACTTCCACCAAAGGATATTTGCTTCCCCCATACTTTCTTGTGTGGATTTTGTTACTCTTGGGTGTTTGAGCACTCTAGACGGTTGAGGTCACCTCGGAGCCATATTCCATTGTGGTGAAGCTTCGTGGTTTCATTGAGAGCCTCCAATTAAGTTGTGGAGAGAGCCCCAACCTTGTTTGTAAAGGTTCGGTCGCCGCCTTCAAGGGCACCAATAGTGGAATCACGGCATCTCGCATTGTGTGAGGGCGTGAGGAGAATACGGTGGCTCTAGTGGCTTCTTGGGGAGCATTGTGCCTCCACACCGCTCCAACGGAGACGTACTTCCTCTCAAAGGGAAGAAACTTCGGCAACACATCCTCGTCTCCACTGTCTCCACTCTTGGTTATCTCGTGCCTTTATTTGAGCAAGCTTATTTGTTTCATATCACTTGCTTGCTTGTGTTCCTATTCTTGTTGTATCATATAGGTTGCTCACCTAGTTGCATATCTAGACAACCTACTTTGATGCAAAGTTTAAATTGTTAAAGAAAAGCTAAAAATTATTAGTTGCCTATTCACCCCCCCACCCCTCTAGTCAACCATATCGATCATTTCATCTTCCAATTTCTTCTTCATATTTGTTGAGTTTTTCCTAAAGAGAATTTCAATTCCGTCTTGGTGCTAAATGGCACGTCACACGTGCAAACCTAACTTTTCACAATTATTAAAACTAATTTCAATTTGGAAGAGGACCAAAGTTGGACAGTTCTCATACCAGAATGGAAAAAAATGCGTATTAAGAGGATGTAGATTTTTCCAATGGTTCAAGATCTTTTTTTGTTTTAAATAATGTTTATAGTGTAGCTCAATCATCAAGTTTAATTAATCAATCATGTCGTTGAGCCGTGAATGTCTGATCAACGGGAATGGCTAGGGGCTAGTCGACATAATTTATTTTTGGGTCAGTTGATTTGTTCCCAGTCGTTGGATGGAAAAGGAACGGGCATATCTCCTTCTTCAACCTCCTGAAAAAATGTTCATCGTCTTCTTTCCCACGTTCTTGATCCGAACCACCCACAACCGCCGACCGAATCACCTGCCTCTGTCGCCAGTGGCATACCTGCGGCCGCCTCGCCACCCCGCTGCCATGCTTGTCGACAACCTCAACATCGTGCTAAACCGGTGAACCACCTGAATTTTCGGAAGAACCTGCAACCCCACGCACCCCTAAGATAGACAAGGTGGCTCCTGCTACCCCCTGCACCCTAAGATAGATGAAGTGATTGCTTTTCCACCCGCACCCCCTTGCACCCTAAGATAGACAATATCAGTGCACTGCTGCTTCCTTCTCCACTGAATCGACTAATTCAAATTCTAATTTCAGATGGCTGACGTCCAGTAAAACTGTTGATCAACCGAGGAACATTAGATTCCGTTTACTTGTCACTATTGACCAATCTCTAGTTCTCTCAATCGTCGAAGCCTCTAGAGAGCACTATCAATTCAGGCTTTCGCTATTTCAAACCAATGAAAGACGAATCCAAATACACGATTCAAGAATGACAAGGACCCATCTGCTCTGAAAACCACATGAAAGTTGTAAGAATAAACAATTCAAGAGTTCCAAAAATAAAATCCATATAATTTTGACGCCGCCTCTTGTGACAAGCATGTAACATGTAGGCTTACCCTCAAAAAAGAAAAACATGTAGGCTTACCCTCAAAAAAGAAAAACATGCAGGCTTGAGGCAGCCACACCCAGAATATATAGTTCACATTATCTTTGCCACAAGCCAGGAAATTTCAATCCAAAGTTAACCACAGATAATCAGATATCCTCAGCAGACATACAAACGAGAGAAATCAGAAGACGCAGCAAAAGACAGTGAGAAAACGGGGGCAAAAAACTCGGCTGAGAAAAAAAATCGCCTTTGCAACTAAGCTTTCACTGTACCGCCCAAAGAATCATAACATACACGACCCGCTCTGCATAGGCGGCAAGACCTGCAGCAAACAGTTGATCGGTGCCCGGCCAGCATGAGCAAGCTCGACTACTGCTTCAGCAATGACTACATGGTGCTGCGCCCGGACAGGGCCAGCCCGTTCGACCTCCTGCACCTCCTCTTCTCGCCCAAGGTCGGCCGGAACAAGGCCGTCGACTGCTTCACCAGCACCGAGATCCGCAGCTTCCCCCGCCGGCTCGCCCTCTTCCTCAACCTCCTCCTGCAGATCCTCCTCCTCTCGCTCGCCGGCCCCGTGGCCGCCATCGGCGCCGCCGTCGAGCTCGCGCTCAACCTCATCGACAACGTCCTCCACGGTCAGCTCATGCATGAGCGCGTGCACGCACTGTTTGCATTTGGCGCCCGTCTTGGCTGCACTGCAAACTGAAACGAACTCTACTGTTGTTCATTGGTTGGTTGCAGGGAAGATGGAGTATCCGGACAGATCGTCGGCGTCGTACCGGTCGCTGACGGGGCTCATCGACCGGCGAGTCGATCTGGACAGGAGCATCTCGCCGGCGGACAGCCGGCACCACGCCGCGCTGTGCGTCATGGCGTCCAAGGTGGCGTACGAGAACGAGGCCTTCATCCGCGACGTGGTCACCCGCCGCTGGCAGATGGAGTTCGTCAAGTTCTACAACTGCTGGAACGGTAATCAAAAGAAATCTTCTGTGTGCACAACGGACACACATGCGTGTGTGTATCTGAACTGATGCGTGTCGACTGCTCCAGAGTTCGAGAGCGCGTACACGGCGCAGGCGTTCGTGTTCTGCGACAAGGCGGGGCCGGACGCGGAGCTGGTGGTGGTGGCGTTCCGGGGGACGCCGGCGTTCGACGCGGCGCGGTGGCGCGCCGACCTGGACCCGTCGTGGTACAAGGTGCCGCGGCTCGGGCGCGCGCACGCCGCCTACACGCACGCGCTGGGCGCGCAGCGCAACATGGGGTGGCCCAAGTGGGTGGAGCACGTCAAGGGCAAGCCCCAGAAGGTGTACGCGTACTACACCATCCGCGATGCCGTGAAGGGCCTCCTGGAGGCGAGCCCGAAGGCGAGGCTGCTGGTGACCGGGCACGGGAGCGGCGGCGCGCTGGCGGTGCTGTTCGCGACGGTCATGGCGTACCACCGGGAGAAGGCGGTGATGGACCGGCTGGCCGGGGTGTACACCTTCGGGCAGCCGCAGGTGGGCGACGCCATGCTCGCCATGTTCGCGGAGCGGAACCTCGACAGGCCCAAGAAGCGGCACTTCCGGTTCACCTACGCCGGCGACCCGCTGCCGCGGCTGCCCGGTGTGGGCTCCTCCGCCCATTTCCTGCACTTCGGGCTCTGCCTCCACTTCGACGTCTCCTACAACCTCAAGGTGATCGTCCACGCTTCTCTTCTCGAAATTAACCGCGCTCATGCTCTTCGTTTAAGATGCATTTTAGAATTCATTTTTGGTGGAACAATTGGCGTGCGTACACCATGTCGCCGCCATTGCTTGAACAATCCAGAATGAGCATCCAGCGAAAGTGATCTTTCGTTCTTGTCTCATGCCAAAACCTGCCAAGTCTTACTAGATACCTCACCAATCATTGACGATGTAAGGTCACAAAAAATTGCATTTACGCACACTCGTAAACTGACGAGATAAACGAGATGTGGCCGAGACAACCGGAGATACGGGAGTTCGGCGAGAGCCACTGAACTGTTCGTGGCCACCAAACATGTCCTCTTCGACCTGGAAAAATGAAATGCATTTTCCTCTGAATCAAAAAAATCAATGCACATTTTGCGTTACTCGTGCAGGTGTTCACGGAGATACCGGGCGAGACGGCGAGCCCATCGTCGTCGGCGGCGGGGCTCGTGGCGAGCCGGGTGAACGCGGCGCGGGAGCTGGCGCGGAGCGCGTACCTGAGCTACCGGAGGGGCGCCTACTTCCGGGAAGGGTGGGAGCTGCTGCTGTTGCGCGTCCTGGCGGTGGCGCTGCCCGGCCTGCCGTTCCACAGGGCGCACGACTACGTCAACGGCGTCGCGCTCGCCGCCCGCATTCCCAAGGACGAGTGACGGACGCGCGTCAGAGCCATGGCCTTGACTATGCGATGTGATGTACTACTACTACTACTACCCGTACGTGTCCGTGCTCGTAGCGTGCAGAGATGTTCAGTTCGTATGCTGAGGTTGCCAAACTTGGAGTGGAGGTCCCTGCAGTGGCATCAACTGCACCTTGCGTGCTACTACTAGTTGTGTGATCCGCCTGTTGCTGATGTGCGTGTGAGTACCAGTGCGTGCGCTGAGCTGTGTGAACAACTGTTGTGCTTGTGATTTGTGAAATAAATAAGAAGTTCAATGAAGTATGCGCAGATTATTTGGCAACTTCTTGTGTGCCGTACGATGGGCATTGTTTGTTCTAGAAAGCAACTTCGTGTAGCGTTGCATACACCAGCCAGTTCACCTAAAAAACACAAGTTGATTTGCAAAGGTGAGCTATGCATTTGTGCTTCAACACTTCGCAGCTCGAAGATGTGTGCATTGGTTCTGAATAATTGTGTGAGCGACCGAGGAACTGATGCACAAATAATAGCTCCTTTAAGTGGGGGTGTAACTGTAAGAATGAACGAAAGCTGGCCTCGGTGATGGATAGATAGAGGCTACTGCGATGGTTGGCTGTGAGGAGAACAGAAACCAGCAAAGCCCTTCACTTCAGCCTCTCGGAGTCGGCGGTGGGAACCGGACATGGACGCCGGGCAATTCGTCATTCCGATCCTCGGCATCGTCGGCGCCGCGGCCGCAACCTTCTACGCCGTCAGCTTCATGGAGATCCGGGAGGTTTGCCCGATATCCCTTATTCCACCGTGCATATGAACGCACAACTTCTCTCCGTTGATTGTGAATTCGCGTCGATGGTGCAGAAATCACTGGAGGACCTGGACGACAAGTACTCGGAGTACGAGGAGGGCGGCGGGCGGCAGCGCCGGGCGCGGCGGAGGTCCGGCCGCCAAGCCAAGAAGCGAAATGACTGACTGATACACCACCAGCCTGAGAAGTAAAGAGGATATGCGTGGCCTCTGTGTCGATGTTCTTCACTTCCCCTCGTTTTGTGAGCGGCTTGATGCTGTTAATCCAGTCTACGTTCAATCCGTAGCCAGAGGAAATGGGCATTGTTCACTATACTGCTACTCCCTCTGTTCGGAATTACTTGTCGCAAAAATGGATGTATCTAGACGTAATTTAGTTCTAGATACATCCATTTTCGAGACAAGTAATTCCAAACGGAGGGAGTAGTTCTTTTGGCCCTGCACTTGCATTCAGTGCTTATGCATTTGATTATACTCCTAGTACTTCTCTGCGCTGCGCATGCTGATTCTGAACGTGTATGATGCAATGCCGAGCATGAGTTCATGCGGTCAGAGAATGCCAGTTTTCTGTAATTAAAACGAATTGGGTAATTGATTGAGAAGAATGGATGATGCGTTCGGCCCCCAACGCATGCATCGGGAAGCCCTCGTCGGCCTCTCCTCTCCATCGCTACCCTGGTCCTCCAACTCCCTCCTCCTCGGTCTATGCTATGAGCGCTGACCAGAGTTGTGATTTGCCACCGAACTCCCGTTGTCACGCAAGGGATGGGGCGTTGTGCCTCTTCGCCGCAGCTTAAGGCAGAAACCGTACCTGGCCGGATCCTCTTGCTCTACGCCAACATGCCCACGGCCTTGGAGGGTGGAGATGCAAACGAGCGCGATGATGGAGCCGAAGTGAGATCCAGAGCAACGGTGGTGGGCTGGCCGGTGAGCAGAAAGTGCTACTGCCGTCGAGGGGGGCTAAATTTGGTGTTTTGACCCTTTTATAAAAATTTAGCTAGATCTGATCCTGGTTGGAATTTTTTTCGAGATCTGATCATTTTCCTATCGTCAGAGTCTATGGCGGTAGGGTATAACAATCTACCGCTAAGATCCTTGAAGGTTGGGATGCACGCCTACCGCAAATAATTTTTAAGTATCAAATGCAGTTTCTGTACCCACCTAGAGCCGGGCACCTTGGCGGGCTGCATTGCGCTAACGTGAATAAATTGCCTACCGCCAGAGGCCTCAACGATAGGCTGGTATATTCTACCGCCATCAACCCCGGCGGTCGGAAAATGATCAGATTCTGAAATTTTTCCGGGCCAGGGTCAAATCTGGCTCAATTTTCGCAAAAGGGTCAAAACACAATTTGGCCGCCAAGGGGTGCAGGAAAGATGGCAAGAGCGTGTGGGGACAGAGAAAGACGCCGCGTGGACAAAACCACTCTACCAAACCACCTTCCAAACTTCTAAAAGGTGATTTATCTGGTTTCGTAAAAGGGTGTGGCCAGGTCACGGTCCACTAAAACTTAATCAAGTCTCAGTCAAGTGATATATTAGTATATAAGAAAAAAATCAAAAAGAAGAGTTTTGTACTAATCTCAACGCAAGATCAAAAGAATATAATATCGACTGGGACATAATGAAGTCTCAGTCGACTGAGATTTAGCAAAACTGTTTGTAAAACTGAGGGGGCTAAATATCTGGTTTCAAAGTTGAGAGGATTATGTAATCCGCTTCCTGAAATATCAGGGGTATGTGAACTTTTTTTAAAAAAAACGAGGCAAAAACTTTGGCTCATTCATTAACTAAGAAGAGGGTTAACAATACATAAAAAAAGATTTTATGCGCAAGTAAAGAAAAGCCTCCTCTCCGAGAAAAGCTTAGGGTTTCTTTGCCTTCCGTCGGCGCCGCCGCCGGTCCATCTTGTCCCCGGTGGCCTTAGTGCCATGGCGGCGCGGTGGATCCCGACCTTTGCCTGCGGGAGGGCTTCGTTTTTAGATATTTCTTCAAGTTTTGTTAGGGTTTATGTCCTGCTCAGGAAGACGAGACGGCGACGACTCCCTGAATATGGAATAAGGTCTTTCTCGTCTAGCCCCCATTCCGGTGATGTGTCTAGCATCGTCGGTGGGCGTGTGGATGTGTGTCTCCGGCTGATCTATCATTGGTGGGTTTGCTCGAATCTGGTCATAGTTCGTATACGTTTTGTGTTTCTTCAGGTTGGATCCTCCGGATCTACGCTACTCTTCATCGACGGCGGTTGATGTTCTGCTGCGCTGGTCCTATGGGTCCTTAGCACGACGACTTCCCGACTGTCTACTACAACAAGTTTTGCCCGGCTCCGACGAGGGAGGGACGATGACGGCGGCGCGCCTTCGGCCCGCTTCAGTGCTTGTAGTCGTCGCTAGGTGGTCTACGGACCTAAATGTAATTTTTATTATTTCTGGTGTTCGTTGTATTGCCATGATCGAAGATGAATAGATTGAAAGTTTTCTCGAAAAAAAAGCAATACATAAAAAAAGAGGGTTAACAATATTGTAATGCTCAAAAGAAGGAGAAAGACAATATCAAACACACCAAAACTTAAAAAGATTTTTATCCTCAAAAAAAAACTCAAAAAGATTTTACTGTCCCGACATCAAGTCACTCAATTGCCCGGCTATATCACCCTTAAAAGACGTCTTTCCGCAATTTCCGTTTCACGTCGCGTTGGCTTCACTCGCACACAAAGCAACCTGTACGCCAGTCTGACAGCGCAACGAACCGAACTCAAATGCAGCGCGGGATATGCGAGGACGATGTCGACGAGGCGGGCGGCGAGAGATCCAGCGAGCCTCAGCCACCGCATCTGGAGACGCGGCAGCATGTGTGGCTGGCGCCCCATCCCGTACACCGCCACCCCCCTGTAGCACGGCACGGTTGAGTTTGTGGCGCGGGTCGGCGTCACCGACCACAATCATGGCATATCATTAGCAGACGCTGATTGGGCACGGTGATGAGGACGAGCGATTGGATCATATACGTAGTACGTATCATTCATTCAATGGCGTGTCGCTGTCCAGTGGGCGAGCTAGCCTACGTGTACGTCACCTCAAACCCGAGGCCAAAGTTCATCTATCTAAAAAGTGATGATCATCCGGATAAGCCCTGCAACTTGCAAGTGTTTGTGGATGGCCTAAGGGTAATGGGCAAAGCACGGTCTAAACTAGTCATGCCAGTCTATTTTTCTTTGGAAAATCGCATTGCTATTAGTACTCCCTCCTTTCCTTTCCGGTTTATAGGGTTTATCTCAAAATTTTAGTTTTTTTTATTTTATAAGGCTCAATTTGGTTATTTCCCAGCACATGTTCAGATTTCAAGGTGCATTAAATCATTGCATGTAAGTATTAAGAGAAAATTGACCAATGCATGTAATTTATGCATGCATACATTGCAATTAATGCATTGGTAAACATACTTTTTTGAGAAAAACAAGAGCATTAATTGGGTGCTTTTGCAAACTACAAAAAGTATTCCACCACTCACCATCTATCTTGGTTGGTGAGATTTTTGAATTGAGCCTTATAAACCGGAAAGAAGGGAGTACAAGTCAATGCTATTTTAAGACAATAAATTGAAGGTCACAGGATCACGCCTATGCGGGTATGTCCTCAAGCCCCGGGCATTTCACACCTCTTGTTTGCGGACGACATGCTACTGTTTTTTCATGCCAACGCTACAGAAGCTGGTCATGTGAGAGCGACTCTTGACAGATATGCTTCAGCTACCGGGCAAGTCATAAACCCAAATAAATGCTCCATTCTCTTTGGGCCCAGGTGTCCGGAGTTGAACAAACAGGAGGTCATGCATACGCTGGATGTGGTTAATGCAAGTTTTGAAGAAGTATCTTGGCTTTCCTACTCCGAGTGGTCGGCTGTCTAGAGGGAAATTAAAAAATGTGCAACAACAGCTCACCAAGAGAATTATTCAGTGGGGAGAGCTTATGTCGCAGGCAGGAAGGGAAGTCCTCATTAAGGTTGTAGCCCATTCCTTACCAACATTTCTGATGAGCATATTCAAGTTCCCCAGGAGCACATGTGATGATCTTGCTCGCATGATTCAGAGTTACTGGTGGGGAGCGTACAGAAGTAAGAGGAAAACACAGTGGAAGGCTTGGGATCATAT
Source organism: Triticum aestivum (assembly GCF_018294505.1). Classification (NCBI taxonomy): domain Eukaryota; kingdom Viridiplantae; phylum Streptophyta; class Magnoliopsida; order Poales; family Poaceae; genus Triticum; species Triticum aestivum. Next base: position 733,827,357 of record NC_057797.1, on the reverse strand, counting down.
GTTGTGGCCCAAATCAGCCGGTGGCATGGGATTCAAGGACTTCAGATTGTTCAATCAAGCGTTGCTGGCTAGGCAAGCATGAAGACTACTGGTGAACACCGAGAGCTTATGTGCCCGTGTTTTGAAAGCTCACTATTATCCTAACGGCAAACTGGAGGACATGGCTTTTTCCACTAATGCTTCTCAAACCTGGCAGTCTATTATACATGGCTTGGAATTATTGAAGAAGGGGCTGATCTGGCGCATTGGCAATGGGCAATCAGTCCGCATATGGAGAGACTCGTGGATCCCTCATCCCATTGGACGTCCTCCGATCACCCAACAAGGACATTACAGGCTGAGAAGAGTTAGTGAGCTACTTGAGGAAAATGGGGAGTGGCGTGCGGATGTTGTTCGACAAATTTTCTGCCAGTGGACGCACAACATATTATGAAGATCAAAACTTCTCTAAGGCTGAGCAACGACTTTGTCGCATGGGGTGCAGAACGCACCGGTATCTTCTCCGTGCTGAGGCTGAGCGTACCGGCTGGCGCTCGAGGACAAGCTTCGTGCTTCTTCAGTCGCGGCGAGCAGGGCACCGGACGGGCGACGTGCCGTCTGGGCATTCTTATGGAGGTGCCCTGCTCCTCCAAAGGTGCGTGTTTTTGGTTGGCGGGTGGCTACAAATGCACTTGCAACATGGGCTAATAAATTTGATCGTCACATGAAGGTATCTGATTTGTGCCCACTATGTGGTCTCGAGCGAGAGGACACATTTCATGTGTTTTGCGGGTGCCCACGAGCTGTGGATCTATGGCGTACCATGGCAAAAGTTTGGCGAATTCCCGAAATCACATCAATACGGAACACGGAGCCGGAATGGTTCCTGAACCTCATGGCGGAGTGCGACGAGGGCGATTGTCTCAGAGTCCTCATGTTGATGTGGAGGTGCTGGTTCATCCGCAATGAGATCCAACATGACAAGAGACCACCATCCATGGAGGTTTCTCAACGCTTCTTACAAAGCTACGTCGCCTCGTTGCTAGGTATACAACAATATCCAGCAGGTGACTGGGACAAGGGCAAGATGGTTGTGCAGCTGGATGGGGCGGAGCAACCATTACCGCATGTGTCGAAGGAGCCGAAGATCTCGCACAAATGGCGACGACCGCCACTTGGATGGGCCAAGCTGAATGTTGATGGGTCCTTCGCCCGCGAGGATGGTAGGGCGGGTACTGGGATGATCCTGCGCGGTCATGACGGTGGCATCATCTTCTCTGCTTGTCGCTCTTTGCGATCATGCTTTGGCCCTTTACATGCTGAGCTCGAGGGATGCTGGGAAGGCCTCGGCCTAGCCCTTCAGTGGACTGAGCTACCGATCGCCCTTGAGTGCGATAGCCTGCAGGGCGTATCGATGATCAAGGCGATTGGACAAGGTCGCTCCGAGCATGCAATGGTGATCTCGGAGATCAAGGAGTTTCTGGGTAATAGGGAGTGTTGTGTTACTCACATTTATAGAGAGTAAAATAATGTAAGCCATGTGTTAGCAAACTTTGATAGAACGGAGGACCGTACGATGGTCTGGCTCCGCTCTGGACCGGCTAACATCCCTAGCTTGTGTAGGGATGACCTCTCCTGCTCTTGAGTAATACAATCCTTTTACCCTCGATAAAAAATGCCACATTTTCTTTCACAGGAACAAGTCGACGCCACTCGAAAAAATCCACAAACACCGAAACAGTACGATAGCCTCCACCTGCTCCCGTATCCAGAGACGCGGCGGCGGAGAGCGGTAAAAGTACGATACACGTGTGGCTGGCGTCCCGCACAGCGCGCGCGCAACGCACGGCGAGCTTCGGTGCGTGCATGTACTACCACTTGGGTCGGCGTCACCGGCCGGCAAGAGTCATACGAGAGTGGTACTAGCAGGCACCGATTGGTTGGACGCCGTGGCGATCGGCTCGCGCTCGTCGGTATGATTGCAGGACCAAACCTTACGACGGCGTGGCGCTGGGCTAGCTGAAGGCATCTCCCGTTAGCCTTCCAGGAGGGGCAAAAAATCGCCTTCGGAGACGCACCAGCGCTAAACCGCGTATTGAGAACGTGATGCCTCCCAGTCGCGGCCCCTCACGAAATTTTAAAAAAGTCAAATACGGCGCAAACACGACTCAAATTTAACGCAAACTTCAGCGAGTTCGTTCAAATTTAAATATGCTTTATAAAAAAAGGGAAAAACTACCGCGGGCTACCCCCGCCGTCTCTCTCGCCGCCCACCTCGCCGTCCGCCCACGCGGTTCTACATGCCGAGGAGGCGGTAGAACCGCGTGTAGTCACCGTCGTCGTCGTCGTCGTCGCCCCCGCCGACGCCTCCGCCGTCCCTGCTGCATCCCTCCCCCGGTTGGCGCGGCGGATTGGATGGTCCGGGGGCGTCGTCGTCGTCGTCGCTGAGGACCACAACGCCGTGCTCGTCCTCGCGCCCACGCTTGCGGGCGGCGATCTCCTCCAGGGCCCGGCGCTGCCGGACCATCTCGTCACGGAGGTAGTCGTCCCGCGCCCACAGCAGGGCGTCCTCGTCGGAGAAGTCACGCCGCGCTATCTCCTCGTACTCCACGGGGAGGCCGGGCTCCGGCTTGAACTCCAGCTTGGGCTCGACGAGGACGAAGCGGCCGGTGGGGGAGGCGTTGTCGCCGATGCGGACGCCGGAGCTGCGAGTGCGCGCACTGACAGGCGCGCCCTGGGGCTCCGGCTTGACGGGGCGGAGGTGGAGGCAGGGGGAGTCGCCGGACGAGGAGGAGGACCCCTCGGTCTCCATGCGCCTCGGGGTCCAGGAGCTTCCCCCGCGGCGCGTGAAGGACGGGGGAGCGGGGTACTCGAGGCGCGGCGTGTTGCCGCCCTCGATGTACTCGAGGACGGCCTCCAACGTGCGCCCGGGCACGCCCCACCACCGACGCCGGCCGACGGCGTTGAGCCTGCCGGAGGGCTCGACGCCGTTGGTGGCCTCGAGCTGCTCGGCGTGACGGCGGCGGAAGTAGGACTCCCAGAGCGGGCTGTCGGGGACGTACCGTGGCCCCTCCCTCGCCGCACGCGGCAGGGACGAGCGGATGCGTGAGATCTCCGCACGTCGTGCCGCGTCGGTAGGTATCGGGGGCACCGGCACGCCGCCGGCGCTGATCCTCCACGCCCCGGGTACCCGCATGTCCGGCGGGACCGGGTACTCGGCCTCGAAAAGGAGGCGAGTCTCGCTCTCGTGAAGATGGCGGCGGCCAAAGCCGTTCGCCGCCGCGCCGTCGCCTGGGAAGCGCTCGGTCATGGGTGCTGAAGATGGCGAGGGAGAGGAGAAGGAAGAACGACGACGACGAGAGAGAGGCGAGGGAGGAACGACGACGGCGAGAGAGTACGAGTCGCCGAGTGCTCTGGGGCGCGTCTTATATAGGCCGAGGCGCCGCCCGTGCGCGAGCCGCCGTGAGTACGCGTGGCGGGTAGGGAGGGCGAGGGACGCGCGTCATCCGGTCTTCACTGCGCCGCCCGTGAGGTATCAATGGCGCGGGCTGACTGGTGCGGCAGCTTTGGCATTGATTCACCACGGGAAACGAGGCGATGAGGACGACGAAGGGCCGAGAAGAGGGTAGAGTCGCTGACGCGGCGGGCCCGCGGCTGTTTCGCGCCAAAACAGTTCGCCCCGGCGCCCCCGGACGCCCCCCAACGCGCCGGGTTCGGCCTGGTCCGCCGGCGCTGTTTTCGCCCAAGCCGACGAAAATCAGGCTCCTGGGAGCACGGCTGGGCTGATTTTTCGACGCCGGCGCGAAAAAAATGTCTGAGAAGGTTTTTCTAGGGGCGCGGCTGAAGATGCCCTGAGGCGAGACGGAGAGGCCTGGAACCGAATTAGTTGAGGAGACGAAAGAACCTCATCCATCCGGATATACGCGTTGGTTAGCGAAAGTGACCGTCGGATAAAACATGTTGCAATCACTGGGCGCGCACTGCAGGAGGCGCAGGTTGTAGTTGTGCCTACTAGTGTTGTTTTTTTGGAGCTTTGGGGATTGGCCCGATGCTCACACAGGATAATCCCCGGCGCAAGCATGACTTCACGCGATCCAGAGCGCAAGATCCCGCCGCTAAAGTCAGTGCCGCTTTTCCACCTTGACAGGAACAAGTCAATGCCGCTTTGTGTGGTGAGGCCGCGAGAGTGCGTCTCCTCTAAGTTCCATTTGGGGAAAGAGGGGCTTTTTTTTTGGCGGAATGAGTTTCACTCGCGCGCATGTGGTTAAATTTGTAAGGCAGTATCGCTCGGTTGTCACGAAATTTTGATGTAGTTTTTATTATATTCAAAATGCTTTGGTAAACTTTTATAACACGAAAAGGGAAACAAAATACACACCGTACGCCGACAAAACTACATGGAAGAAACGCCGAGGGAGTAATGCTCTGTTTCAAATTACTCGTTGCAGAAATGGATCTATCTAAAACTAAAATACATCTAGATATATCCGTACTTGCGACAAGTAATTCAGAACGAAGGGAGTAGTTACCACCACCCAACGCTAGCACATCAGAATTTTGAGATGCACCGTACTTTTCTTGGCTCAGCTTATTAGACAAGCAAGACCGCTTCTCCGATCCTTCATCCATTCAGATTGTTCACCTTCAATGAAAGCTCACTCGTCCTTTGATTTGGAGGAATTAATGTAGGAATTTCATAAGATAGGAAGGATTTGTATAGGAAATCTTTTTTAGTCTTTTGTTTGTATGAATAGAATCCTATTTCTATGAAGGAATTCCTCCCATCCTTCACATTTTGTATGAAAATAAATATGAGTCTATGCCTAATGTAAAAAATTCTATGATGTGAACCAAAGAGCATCTACTTTTTTATTCTTATTCATAGGATTTGAGGATACATGTCATCTTATTTTCTATGATTTTTCTTTTCCTATTATTTTCTTACCCTATGAACCAAAAGAGGCCTAAGACTGTTTTTGACACTGTAGGGTCCTAGTATAGTATACTACCTTCATCCTGGTCTATTAGTTCCTGTCCTCATCCCCAAAAAATTAGGGTTCCTCTGCCTCTCGCCGGTGTTACCATCGGTCTGTCTCGTCTTCGGTGGCCTTAGAGCTATGGAGGCGCGGTGGATCCTGGCTCTTGTTGGCGGGAGGGCTTCGTTTGTAGTTATTTTTTAAGTTTTGGTATTAAGATTTGTGCCCTACTCAAGAAGGTGAGACTGCAGCGGCTTCCTAAAGATGGAATAAGATTCTTCCCGTCTATCTCTTGTCCTGGTGGTGCATCTAGCATTGTCAGTGGGTGTGTGAAGGCGTGTCTCCGACGGATTTGTCTTTGGTGGATCTGCTCGGATTTGGTCGTCGTTCGGCTACATCCATGTGTTTTCATGTTGAATTCTTTCGATCTACACTACTCTTCATCGGCGGCAGTTACTGTTCTGGTGCACTGGTCCTATGAGGTCTTAGCACGACAACTTTCCGATTGTATGCTACAACAAGTTTTGCCTAGCTCCGGTGAGTGAGGGCCGATGACAGCGGCGCGTCTTTGGAAATACTTGTCATCAAAATGAATAAAAGGGAATGAATCTAGATTATTTTAGTTCTAGATACATCCCTTTTTGTCCATTTTGATGACAAGTATTTTCGGACGGAGGAAGTACTCCCTCCGTTCCTAAATATTTGTCTTTCTATACATTTTAAATGGAAACAACATACGGATGTATGTAGACATATTTTAGAGTGTAGATTCACTAATTTTGCTTTGTATGTAGTCACTTGTTAAAATCTCTAGAAAGACAAATATTTAGGAACGGAGGAAGTACAATGTTATTATTTCTGGTATTTGTTGTACTGTGATGATTGAATATGAATAGAACATAAGTTTTTTTGAAAAAAAGAAAGAAAAGCAGGATCACGCGCACACGCACATGAATAAACAAACAAACGAAGAAAGAAAGCTGCAATAAATCGCGATCGCAAAGGCATCTGTGAGTGACTCGGAGAGTAATTATTTAAGGCACCGGACCGAACGGCGCACGCACTGTGTGTCCCTTCCCGGAAGAATTCCCCAATTAAAAGAGATCTCTCCTCTCTCGTCACATCCACCTCACTCGCTCGCTTCCTGCTGCCATTCCGCGGCCGGACATGTCGTCGTCGGGGGCCGGCGAGGAGGGCGCCGCCGCGCCGCAGGGGCCGCTGCCCGTGGAGCACCGTAAGGGCGCCAACGGGCTCGACAAGGTCGTCCTCCGCGAGGCCCGGCGCATCACCGCCGAGGTAAGATATTGCTGGGCGCAACGCACCTTGTCTCCCTCTTTGAGTTCCAACTGGTAGGCATTCCGGCGGCCAGATCTCGGCGCAGATCCGTGCCGCCTGCCATGGGGCTGGATGGTATGGGCAGCCTCTGCAATTGCTGCTCCGATCCCGACCATTTTCCCGGCAGAAGTGTTATCGTAGCGGATTTTCCTATGCTTTTTTTATTGCCATCATTTATCATTCGCTCGATTGCGTGGAGCCCGTGAGGAACTGATCTTGGGGTGGAGATGATTGTTCTGGCCATTAGTTTTTTGAAAGAAAAAAACCCGGTGTACGCTGTCGATGGTTGATATGACCCAAAGTCTAAGTCCGTTGCGTTCACTGTTAGGACCTTGCATCAGTAAACGCCTATAGTTATTAATGGTGATCGAGAAATCAACAACATGATCAAAAAATGTCCACTGTGATCTGTATAATGGAGTTTCTGTAATTCCTGAATACAAAGCTTTAATATGCTAATTGGTGCGTGTGATCTATGTGCTCGTGACTCAAGAGAGTGGCGAGCATAGGTTCATAATGGAATCATCAAAGGAGTCTCCAAGATAGTTGCTCGCTTAACTAGCTGTTAGGACACTGGAGTGATGTGAAGCAGGGCATATGCCTTTATAGGTTAGGACTCGTTGATCGAACATATTGATTTTCTGTTGTTTGGTACTTCAGTTTACCGTATCGTTATATATGATTCTCCAAACCTGCAATCCTGTACCCATAGAAGTGATGGGTCAGGTTATCAAGCAAACTGGTCAGATAATAAAATGAAAAAATCCGAGTCTCCTCCGATCTACCTCCTGTTGCCTACTTTATCACTCAGTTATCCAGACATCGATGATGAATAGTATGCCGGCTATTTGGGCTTCTGCCATGGTGTTAGTTTCTGCTGCAATTCATGGAGAGGGCCATGAGGTCAGCACTGGTAGATAGGTAAAATTGCCAGGTGAGAATTTGAGCTGTACAGAAATGATGGGTGGTGAGCTAGCGGTCATTTGTGATGTTGTTCCGAGTGATTTTTAAGTTTGTGACCCTACTGCCATGGTTATTATTCCACCTGTCATTTAGAAGTTACCCGAATCATGATTTTCCTAATGTCCGGACATGCTTCTATTGAGATGCACTAGATAGATCAGCCCATAATTTTTTCTGGCATATCAAATGTACACGAAGAAGACGAATGGGCTAAGTAACGACAGATGTATATGTTTTATTGCTGTTCCACAAGGCTTGGCTATTGGAAGTTCAACACTCAGATCACTATAGTTGGGCACATTGTTTTTTGTTCTTTGGGATATTCGGAATGCTTTTGCAACAAAAAATAGGTATTTCTTCATGGCATAATTATTAGTCAGCAGTATGAATATTCCACTTGATGGACATCTGATAGTAATAGAAATGACACTAATATAGAACAACAAGCGCTTACTATAAATTATCTGCCCACTTGTTTGTGCATTCCAGAGTCCTATTTGCTACAGGATGAACCTGGATTTCATGACTGTCGAAATAGACCAAAAAACTGTGTGGTCGTTACAAGTTTTGACAGAAACAAACAGCAACTACCCATCCAAAATAGGCGTTGAACTCCAAACCTCAAAAGCAGACACAAAACGAATTTGACTTGAGAAGTTCTGACCACCTTTTGAGAGCTTTTTTTAGTTAACCTGTTACAAACAAATAGGTATTTACTTATTTAGTCCTATATGTGTTATTTCTGCCAGGTGTACCTGTATGGTGGCCATGTAACATCATGGAAAGATGAGCATGGGGAGGAGCTGCTTTTCGTTAGTAATAAGGTGCCATTGTTTTCCTTAAGTACAAAATATTATCTCAGCATTGTTTCGATTATCAATCATGTCTAAGTCCTGACTTGAATTGATTATCATCCAGAACTTTATAACATACAAATACATATCTATTCTGAAAGCTAGTTCAGTACTTACCCGTTCGATGCTTGGGCAAAAATATGTGCTGTCAATAGCAAGTTTTATCTTGAGTTATGGTTGACATTTCAGTGCAGTAAGTCAAACAATCTTTACATAATTTTCATTACCATCTTTCTCATATATGCCATAATGATGTGGCGATGGCGGTATTCTAAATTAGCATTTCCCTGGTGCTCATTTTGCCTTGTCAACATCAAAATATATGTGGATCTGAATCTTACTGGAATCTTGATCCCACACCTTCTTGATTGCCTAATATTTGCTTGACTGATTTGATTGTTCTGTCAGGCTATTTTCAAACCTCCAAAAGCTATACGTGGAGGTATACCAATCTGCTTTCCTCAGGTATGAGAGTTTTGTTTTCTGGACCTGTTTTTTACTCTTTTGCTTCATTAATTCCTTCTGTTTTGTCTGATTTTATTTTTGCTAAGTACTTCCCCGTTCTAGTTTTCCAACTTCGGACAGCTGGAAGCTCATGGATTTGCAAGGAACAAGATCTGGAGTGTTGACACTGATCCACCACCATTTCCAGTACCAATCTCTAGTAGAGCTTACATCGATTTAATCCTTAAACCTACTGATGAAGACTTAAAGATCTGGCCACATAGGTGGGCATCCTAAATAACTACATACTTATAGTGGATTCATGCTATTCTAGAAACTGGGCGTATTTTTTTAGTTATAATTTGTGTGTTCAAATGGATCCATAAGAGCAATTCTTTCATTGTAGTTTTGAGTACCGTCTGAGGGTTGCACTTGGACCTGGTGGAGATCTGATGCTGACTTCACGTATAAGGAATACCAATGCAGATGGAAAGCCATTCTCTTTTACCTTTGCATATCACACATACTTCTCAATTTCTGATATAAGGTATGTTCTTCAGCTCACTATCAGAATAAAAAAAAATATCAGTAGTTTGAAGTGATCTCGTAACAGATGCAGAATACTTAATCCTCACTCCTAAATTTGTTTGTCCCAAATCTAAACATTCCATAATTGCCACATCTGTTAACTGCCTCATTTTTATAGTAGTTCTTTTTTCTCTCGTCATAATTCCACTCTAATATTTCAGTGAGATACGAGTAGAAGGCCTGGAAACTCTGGATTACCTAGACAACTTACAAGATAGGGCCCGCTTCACTGAACAAGGCGATGCTATTGTTTTTGAATCTGAGGTGCGTTACCAAGGCATTTGAATCATATTACCATTTTTTTCATTTTTCTTTGCATCCCACTTTCTAACTCAAGCATCTGTAAAATTCACAGTTGGACAGAATATATCTGGGCACGCCGTCAAAAATTGCCATTATTGATCATGAGAAAAAAAGAACATTTGTTGTGAGGAAAGGAGGACTTCCGGATGCTGGTATGGTGAACTCTTACATTTGTTTTCTCAGAACTGTAATAAATTATTGCATTATAATCATCGGAAATGGTTTTAAAGAGTTTCTTCTTTTTCTTCTTGGTTACAGTTGTTTGGAACCCATGGGACAAAAAAGCTAAGGCAATGGCAGATTTTGGGGATGACGAATATAAACGCATGGTATGTGTGGAAGCAGCTGCTATAGAAAAGGCGATTACTCTGAAGCCTGGCGAGGAGTGGACTGGAAAGTTGGAACTATCTGCAGTTCCGTCTAGTTATTACAGCGGTCAATTGGACCCAGATCGTGTTATTCAGGATTCAGTTGTTCCGGAGGATTCAGTCAGCTAGCCCTTAGTCAAGTTCTGTGCAGGTAACATTTATACTAGTAATATAGCCATGTATGTAAGTTGTGAACATAGTATACTCATGCAGAGAACATATAATACCATCCATACTCCATATTCTATTGTAGCTAGTCTTTTCATTGAATGTAGTCACTCGCATACAAAGTTTTTTCTCGAACGACACAGGAGAGCTGCGTGTCATTATCATTAAAAAGGAATAAAAAAATACAAGGAGAGGCCAGCAGGCCAACTCCCAGAGATGTGTAGTTACGGGCTCGTCATGAACAAAAGAAACTCAACCTCAACCAAACACACCCTGATCTAAGTTTCAGGGAGGGAGGGCGTCGCACACTATTTTCTTGTACAATGTGCTCCAAATTATACATAGAAGTGCTTAAGTCCTTAGTTGGAACATAATGTGTTCTTTAGACAGAATTAAGTCCACCATGCGAGACCAGATGTTAGGTAATGTGCTGAGGTTAAGTAGTGGGCGTCCTATCTCTAGACCAGATCAAGTGCTGGAACTCAGGCTGGATACTAGGTGATGTGTATATCTGGTAATGTGGTGGAGTACTTATTGGGATAGTGATTTCTGGACCATCTGAAGTGTTTGAACTTAGGAGTGGCCGATTAACATATAAAATTTCTCGCTAAGAATTGTGACCACAAACAGACTTGTTTTGATGGCTTGGTTAAGAACTTGACATGGTATGCATAACCTGTCTTTTCATATTTGGAAATCAGGATTCGATGGAGATTAATATAAACTTACTAGAATTTACTGACAAAGTGGCAACCACATTGTGGAAACCTTTTATTTTGAGAACTTCAATTGCAAAAGTCTAGCTTGCCTGCACAATGTTTCATTTTGTTCCTTTTTAGTTGTGAGTATCAAGATGCTGTGAACTGTGAACTTCCTGTCATATACATATATGTTCCAAGCCAATAATTGTTTTGCATCTGTTCTCATTAATAATTCCTTGTGTATGATTCATATTGACATGTTTCCTGCGTTGCAGGTAGACTATTAATATCATATGCACAAGGAAAATGGCAGCTACGAGTGTCAAAACATTTCTTCCATTCTATTCAAATCTTTGTTGTTTTCGGCGTACCTACCGCAACAGAGCGAAAATCTCAACATTGATTTCTGTTTCGGTATCCACATGACATAAAGGGACAAATCAGTGTTTGTACCCTGCATAGGGATGATTGAAGAAACATCTTAGATGGGTTGTAAAATAAATTTATAACTGTATTTTCTTCTTTTACCAGTTTCTTTTATGCGTAAGTTTCATAGTGTGGCCAAAAGGCGAAGATGATGTCAAACCACCTTTCAGATAAACACACATGATGTGTAAACATGCCAAGGTTTTGAGCTGCATGGCTTGGTGGTTGTTGAACCATGCTTATTTGGATGCAATTGTGCACCATTGGATAGTTATATGAAGGCATGGTGTTTTTGGGTCCCTGAGTAAAGCTGTTATTTTTGGTGAATCAGTTATGCAATCTAAGCAACACATGTTGGGTTTTCAAACTTGTTAGCCTAAAAGGTTTCAGTTTTGTTTGGACATTTTAGTTAGCATTCTTAGAAGAAGTTGATCTAACGTATAGCCAAGCATGATTAGCTTAGAAGAAATTCATACTGAATTCTTAGAAGAAATTTCTTTGCTGTTGCGTAAATTGAAATGGTTAGCTTGCACGGGTGGAATGATTATGATCGACTGATTTGGTTGTGAGCAAGTTTGAAATAAAATGTGGGGGATGCATTTATTTTATACTGATGGAGCCATATGTATGAAAATGTTTGTTGTGTATGCACTGACGCATGGATTAGACAGTGAGAACTTTCTGTGCACTAAAAATGGGTTGGTATAAATACAGTTGTATGAGAGAGGCCCATCACTTCGGCCTATGAGGCCCAAACCCACTTATACCAAGTGACCTAGAAGGAGGGCACGAGTGAGTCTGCCCACATAAATCCGCGGCTATCGGCGAGAGGTTAGTCTCCACGCCTACATGGTATCAGAGGGTGGGGCGTGAGGACGCGAGGAGATTTATGGGGTGGTGATATGTCTCAAATGTATATATAATTTTTTTTGATTTTTTATTGCTACATTTATATCACTTTGGCATATTTTTGACATCATTCCATATTATTTTTTTGGACTAGCCTATTAACTCAATGCCTAGTGTCAATTGTTGATTTCTGCATGTTTTTAGACTTTCAGTAAAATCAATTTTACGGGGCTCCAAAAATCTTGAAAAAACATTAGAAAAAGTTTTGAGTCGGGAAGCTTCCAAAGGACCCGAGCCCCAGGGGAGCCCTATGAGGCCCATGCGGCCAAGTGGCGCGGCTAGGGTGGCCGTGTGGTGAGGCCGTGGGTCCCTGGTGCTCCGTTCCATCGCCTGTTGACGCTTATATTTTTTATTTGCTCCGAAAACCCTAAATATTATGGAGCCATACTGTTTTCGCTTCCACACTTCTCTGTTCAAAAGCGCTTCAATATGTAGTCCTTTTCTGGTACTCTGACGAGGAGAAAGTCATCTTGGTGGCCATCTACATCAATTTGAAGGCCACCATGATCGCTCATGAGTAGTTTCCATTGGACTGTGATCCATAACAATAACTAGATGATTCTTTTCTCCATTGCTTCTCTTTATAAAGATCACATGAGTTGCCTTACATGATTGTGGTCCATCTAATGTAATCTGTTGGTATGTTTGTTGCGGTGTGATGAATCATCACTTTATGATAAGATCTGTCATGAGTTCTTTTGAGATGAATTTGGTTTCTTTGTTGCATACTTCTTATACATATATGTTCTCTAATCTAATTGTATTTCTTTGGCCAAGTTTGATGGTAATCTCCAAGAGGGAGTTGTGTATGTTGATTGGGTTCAATCTTGCAAGTAATCTACCGCAGTGATTTTTTTGAAAAATGCTTGCATTGTATTGTTGCGACCAGGAATAAAAAGATGATTGCGTAGTTGTCCTTCGAAGGCAAGGTGAAGACAATATATCATCTACTTCATGTCATCATACTTAATCCACTACTCTGTTTCTTTACTTAATACTTTGAGATGCATTGGGTTGGAGTATTAGCTATACATGCAATTGGGTAACGGTCTATAGATGTTTGGACTTTGGACATGATGCTCATATGCAATTATGCCATGTATAATCCTAGTCATAAAAATGCAAAATCGATACACAACTGTAGTTTATTCACCACACCTTGCTATTTCTTTTGGAGAGAAACCACTAGTGACCTATGGATCTCAATCCATTCTTCTTTCATTGCTTTCAACCTCGATCAAATGAGCTTTACAATTACTACTTTCATTTCTTTTCCTTGCAACTACGATCTTCCACACACTAGCATTTAATCCTTGTAACTAGAAAGGCTAGTAAGACTGGCAATCTTACTAGTTTCATTGGGGCTAGTGCAAGTTTTGTATCTATATGTCTAAATACTTATCATTGGTAGTAGTTCGAAGCTCATACTGGTTCAATAAACCTTAAGACCATCCACTTTGAGGGAAAATTGATGCTTGCCACAAACCCTTACACTTGGGGGCCCAACACCTTCCTACTTGAGAGGAAGCATGTGCTGGTGCTGGGTGAGAGCTCGTGGTGCGGCAAGGCAGCACGAACGACAGTGGGAAGTGAATGGCCACGGCGGGGCTGGTCCATCGCAAGGTTCTTCCTCTGACTACTTCTTGTTCTTGTACTCCGGGTTGCTGTTCTTGGCATCCCACATCAGCTGGGTGAGCTTGCGCACTATGAGAGAGAGGTACGACTGGCTATTGAGGTTGAGAGGAAGGAGGTGGGAGATGAGGTGGTGTTGGAGATGACAACAAGCTGCTAGTTCTATGAAAGGAGGGTGCGGACTATTAGTTGAGGCATTGCTGGGTGCTTCTGATGTGTGGACCATGTTGTCTAAGAGGTACTCTGGTAAGGGAAGTCTGATGCTCATGTCTCAAATGGAAGACAAGATTAAGGTTGTTCGTCAAGGTAAAAAAGTGTGATGGTATATCTGAATGATATGCAACACCATTGGGCAGATCCAGATCAACACAGATGTCTAATGCGGTTTCTAAAAGGCCTAGATCAAAGTTTTGAGAGCAGGCATGTTGCGCTTCTACATCAACTGATGCCTCTTCCTTGAAGAGCCATTGTTGCGATGTCCCAAGAAGAGTGCACCCGCAACCCAAGAATAGGAGTGGAAATGAATCTATTTACAGAGTGGCTGACCAGCAAGGTTCCGAGGGGTGTTATAATTGTGGTCAATCAGAGCATATCAGCCAGTTTTGCATTGGACCTAGAAGAAGCGGAGGCGAAGGGTACAATGTGTGGCAATAGTAGCTGGGGTGGTCGGAATGAGAGTGGTGGTTTGTGGAATGCTCTTCATTGGAATGCTCCTCATTTGAATGTTCCCAATCTAAATGTATCTGCTTCAACTAAAGGGAAGCAACGTGTAGGAGGATAGGAAACTGCTACCAATTATGATAATTTTGTCGATACAAATGAAGGTACATTGAACATGCATCAATAGGAGCCAATAAAATAAACTCTGAATGGGCTCTTGACCGTGGAGCATCACACCATGTTGTTGGAGACTTTAATGAGTTCAAATCTTATCTTCCCACACTCTCTCGTACATCAGAAAACATCCACACAACAGATGGCATAGCCCAAGCCACCACATGTGTTGGGAAAGTCATCTGCACACTGAGTATTGAATTATCTTGAGCATTGCATGTGCCATCTTTTCTCGTGAAATTATTGTCCTTGCATTCTTTGGTTGACCAAATTGATTGCCGAATAATTCTTGACAAGGTTGGGTTCTTGAGCCAGGAGACAACGACGGGCATGATTCTTGGAACTGGAATGAGGAGTAAGGGGGTTATGGTACATGGATCACAACATGACACACCAGGAGTGAATGCACATGCTACCTACAGTTGATGAGGATAAGGAGACTAGAGCCCTAAGCCATCACTGTAGGATGAGGCATGTGTCTTTTGATAAATGCATCAAGTATTTCCTGATACAATGAGTGGTGTGGACAAGAGCAAGCTGCACTGCGATGCGTGTGAGTTTGCTAAACATACCAAAAACTCATATGTGAGTAAGGGGATTAGGATCATATCTCCTTTTTGGTTAATCCACTTTGATATATGGACATGTCTAGTGTTATCTGTTAGAGGTATGAAGTACTTTGGTATGTTCATTGATTGCTATTCTCTATGACTTGGGTCTATCTTTTGAAACATAAATATGAAGTGCTTCAGTGTTTCAAAGTTTTCTTTGCACTTGTTCAGACCCAATTTAATGTGAAAATTGAAGCACTCAAATCTGACAATGAAGTCGAGTATGTTAACAAGGCCATTGGTACCTTCATGTCCGACAAGGGCCTCCTCCATCAAACATCTTGTTTGGACACACCTCCTCAGAATGGGGTGGCAGAGAGGAAAAATTTCCATCTAGTAAGCCCAAGCATTGGTGTTCCCCATGAATGTGCCCAAGTTCCTATGGAGTGAAGCTGTCATGATGACCACTTTCTTGATCGACAGAACTCCATTTCTGGTGAGATGTATGGAATCACCGTGTGAGTTGGTTTTCACGGAAAATAAATTCCCAGCCCCCAGGTGTTTGGTTACACTTGTTTTGTTCATGATCATAGGCCACTAGTCAACAAATTGGATCCTCAGGCAGTCAAGCGTATCTTTCTTGGGTATTCTTTAGGACAAAGATGATACAAATGTTGAAGTCGTTCTGAGAGGCAAACTTTTGTGAGCATGGATGTTATGTTTTGTGAAACAAAACCTTTTTATTGTGATAAAACTAACCTAATTGTCTTGTTTGAAGAACTTGACAATGTCTCCCACGGTCCCACCGGAAGTTGGTCAAGATGGGGAGAGTAGTAGCATACAGATGCATATGATGCAACAGTCGCATTCACCTTTAGCAATAGACGGGTATATAATAACTCATGTGGCTGTTGTGATACAAGCATCGACTTCCACCGGTGATGTGCAGATTGGCACACCGACACCAGATCATATTGGTAGTATGTTGAGGTGGACAATAGAGCAAGAGGAGCAGCTAAAGGTCTATTCTCAGAAGCGTGCACGGGCTTAGATAGGTATCGTGTCGAGGTGGATAGTATAGCAAGAGTAGCAACTAAAGGTGTATTCACAAAAGCGAGGTGAGGGTGTTGCACATCAGATGGAGCAACCAGATTAGCCACTGACCGAACAACAAGGTAGTACTGATCTGATTTCTATCCCCCCTGTCAAGGATCAGGCTGAAGGGCCAGTGGCCTTGAGGAGAACTAAGTATGGATACCAGAGAAGCGGTATTCGATGACAATCATATTGAAAGTTATGTTTCATATAAAGCATTATCTCCAGTCCACAAAGCATATTTGTTGTTTCTCTTCAGTCTGTGTCAATTCCGACTGTCTGGAAGAAGGAAAATGAGGGCTCAAAGTGATGGGGGCATGGCGGAAGAGCTAGAGGATCTGTGTAAGAAGAAGACATGGGTACCAACGACCTCTTCGAATAGGAAACAAGATAGCCAGTTGCGAGTAGTTGTACACCGTGAATCAAAAAGCAGAAGGAAATGTTGAAAGGTACAAAGCAAGACTTGTGGCGAGGGGGTACAATCAGACATATGCCATTGACTACGATGAGACCTTTGCTCCAGTAGCAAAGATGAACACCCTGAGGATTCTGATGTCCCGTGCAGCAAATTTCGTGTGGCCTTTACACCAACTCAATGTGAAGAATGCATTCTTGCATGTGACTTGTATGAGGAGGTATACATGGAGATCCCACCTAGGTTCTTGACTTTTGAGATTGTTGGCAAGGTATGTAGGCTAAAGAAAGCACTTTACGGACTGAAGCGGTCCCTAAGGATCTTGGTTTGACAAGTTTATATGGGTGGTGTGTAACATGGGTATGGACAATGCAATTGTGACCATACATTGTTTTATAGACACTCTAAAGGGAAAATGAGCATAATTACAGTTTATGTTGACGAATCATCATCATCATCGTGATGATGACATATAGATAATTCAAGGGGTGTCTGAGTAAGGCCTTCAAAGTTAGAGATCTTGGTTGAATCAAGTACTTCCTTAGTATAGAAGTGGCTAGGTCTGGAAAAGGTATAGTTCTTTCTCAAAGAAAGTATACCATGGACCTCCTCTCTAATGTTGTCATGTTGGGTTGTCGAGCTGTTTCAACCCCAATTGACCAAAATCATAAAGTGACTGCCCAATTTAGTGATTCTATGGATAAAGAAAAATATCAGTGATTGGCTGGAAAATTGTAGTACTTGTATCATACATGACCAGACATTGCATTTGTAGTAAGTGTTATGAGAAGATATATGCATGAGTCTAGAAGTGAACATCTTGAGATAGTATATAGAATCTTGAGATACTTGAATGGTTCTCCTAGGAAAGCACTGATAAACAAGAGTCATGGAAATCTTATCATGGATGGTTATTGTGATGATGACTAGGCTAGCTGCCTGGGTGACAAAGATCAACTTCAGGTCATTGTGTTTTTCTAGGTGGAAATCTGGTGTCTTGGAGGAGCAAGAAACAACTTGTTTCCAAATCAATTGCATAGGCTGAATACATAGCCATGTCTTAGGGATCGAGTGAGTTGTTATGGACAAGGAATCTATTAGACGAGCTCGATATTGAAGACCAATTGTATGAATATATGGTGCGACAATAAGTTGACAATTAACATTGCAAAGAACCCAGTTCAACATGATAGAACTAAACATGTGGGGATTGATAGATTCTTTATCAAAGAAAAACTGGATTTAAGGATTACCAAGATATAGAGTATGTGAGTCCAGAGCAGCAAATTACAGATTGCTTGAAGGACTGGTGTGACGCCCGGATAATTAGGCTACAGTAATCCCACGTTAACGATGCCACATCACCTCGGTTATTATTGCTAATCTCGCCTTAGTTTGAAACCGATTCGGATTCAAATTCAAAATCAAGCAAACAATAAAAGTTTTCAAATATTAAAACTAAAATGTTCAATAAATAGTAGATAAATCAGAGGCTATGATAAAATTGTAAACAGCATTATTGAAATTTGATAAGTGACTTAAACAACCTCAAATAGTGGCTGAAAACATTATTTAATAACCTTTTTATTAATATAAAATAAATATGAAATGATATTTACCCCAAACTAGTTTTTGGTGGTAGGATATATTGTGCTGTGATTTGTGGGCCAGCTCTCATATTTTACAAAACTCATTTGGTGTCCAAACAATTAGCCAAAACCGAAAAGAAAAGAAATAAAAAAGTATAAATAAAAAGAAAGGTCTGGCCTTTACTGTGCCACCGGACCTAAGTGCTACAGTGCACAAAGGCCCAGCCCACGTCGGCCTTCCACTTCCCTGGACAAGGGGGAAGGCAGAGCCATGGTTGTGGCCTTTGCTCGGCCGGCCACGCGCCCGATGTCGCCGTGGCAGCCATCCCCTGCGTCGTCGTCGACCTACAAGGCTCCCTTGTTGGGGAACGTTGCAGAAAACAAAAAAAATTCTACGGTTTCACCAAGATCCATCTATGAGTTCATCTAGCAACGAGTGATCGGATTGCATCTACATACCTTTGTAGATCACGCACGGAAGCGTTCAAAGAACGGGGATGAGGAAGTCGTACTCGACGTGATCCAAATCACCGGAGATCCTAGCGCCGAATGGACGGCACCTCCGCGTTCAACACACGTACGGTCAGCGTGACGTCTCCTCCTTCTTGATCCAGCAAGGGGGAAGGAGAGGTTGGTGAAGATCCAGCAGCACGACGGCGTGGTGGTGGATGCAGGGGTCACCGCAGCAGGGCCTCGCCGTTCTACTATGAGAGGGAGAGGTGCTGCAGGGGAGAGGGAGGCGCCAAGACTCAAGGGTGCGGCTGCCCCCTCCCTCCCCCCCTTTATATAGGCCCCTAGGGGGTGCGACGGCCCTAGGAGATGGGATCTCCTAGGGGGGGCAAGGGGTGGAGTGCCCCCCAAGCCAGGTGGGGCGCCCCCCCACCCTAGGGTTCCCAACCCTAGGCGCATGGGGTGGTCCAAGAGGGGCGCACCAGCCCACTATGGGCTGGTTCCCCTTCCCACTTTGGCCCATGGGGCCCTCCGGGATGGGTGGCCCCACCCGGTGGACCCCCGGGACCCTTCCGGTGGTCCTGGTACAATACCAGTGACCCCCGAGACTCTCCCGATGGCTGAAACTGCACTTCCTATATATAATTCTTCACCTCCGGACCATTCCGGAACTCCTCGTGACGTCCAGGATCTCATCTGGTACTCCGAACAACTTTCAGGTTACTGCATATTCATATCTCTACAACCCTAGCATCACCAAACCTTAAGTGTGTAGACCCTACGGGTTCGGGAGACATGTAGACATGACCGAGATGGCTCTCCGGTCAATAACCAACAGCAGGATCTGGATACCCATGTTGGCTCCCACATGCTCCTCGATGATCTCATCGGATGAACCACGATGTCGAGGATTCAAGCAACCCCGTATACAATTCCCTTTGTCAATCGGTACGTTACTTGCCCAAGATTCGATCGTCGGTATCCCAATACCTCGTTCAATCTTGTTACCGGCAAGTCACTTTACTCGTACCGTAATGCATGATCCCGTGACCAGACACTTGGTCACTTTGAGCTCATTGTGATGATGCATTACCGAGTGGGCCCAGAGATACCTCTCCGTCATACGGAGTGACAAATCCCAGTCTTGATCCGTGTCAACCCAACAGACACTTTCGGAGATACACGCAGTATACCTTTATAGTCACCCAGTTATGTTGTGACGTTTGGTACACCCAAAGCACTCCTACGGTATCCGGGAGTTACACGATCTCATGGTCTAAGGAAAAGATACTTGACATTGGAAAAACTCTAGCAAACGAACTATACGATCTTGTGCTATGTTTAGGATTGGGTCTTGTCCATCACATCATTCTCCTAATGATGTGATCCCGTTATCAATGACATCCCCATGTCCATAGCCAGGAAACCATGACCATCTGTTGATCAACGAGCTAGTCAACTAGAGGCTCACTAGGGACACATTGTGGTCTATGTATTCACACATGTATTATGATTTCCGGATAATAAAATTATAGCATGAATAATAGACAATTATCATGAACAAGGAAATATAATAATAATCCTTTTATTATTGCCTCTAGGGCATATTTCCAACAGTCTCCCACTTGCACTAGAGTGAATAATCTAGTTACATTGTGATTAATCGAACACCCATGGAATTCTGGTGTTGATCATGTTTTGCTCTAGGGAGAGGTTTAGTCAATGGATCTGCTACATTCAGGTATGTATGTACTTTACAAATCTCTATGTCTCCATTTTGAACACTTTCACGAATGGAGTTGAAGCGACGCTTGATATGCCTGGTCTTCCTGTGAAACCTGGGCTCCTTGGCAAGGGCAATAGCTCCACTATTGTCAGAGAAGAGAGTCATCGGGCCCTACGCATTGGGTATGACTCCTAGGTCGGTAATGAACTCCTTCACCCAGACTGCTTGGTGTGCTGCCTCCGAGGCTGCCATGTACTCCGCTTCACATGTAGATCCTGCCACGACGCTTTGCTTGCAACTGCACCAGCTTACTGCCCCACCATTCAAAATATACACGTATCCGGTTTGTGACTTAGAGTCATCCAGATCTGTGTCGAAGCTAGCGTCGACGTAACCCTTTACGACGAGCTCTTCATCACCTCCATAAACGAGAAACATTTCCTTAGTCCTTTTCAGGTACTTCAGGATATTCTTGACCGCTGTCCAGTGTTCCTTGCCGGGATTACTTTGGTACCTACCTACCAAACTTACGGCAAGGTTTACATCAGGTCTGGTACACAGCATGGCATACATAATAGAACCTATGGCTGAGGCATAGGGGATGACACTCATCTCTTCTATATCTTCTGCCATGGTTGGACATTGAGCTGAGCTCAATTTCACACCTTGCAACACAGGCAAGAACCCCTTCTTAGACTGATCCATATTGAACTTCTTCAATATCTTATCAAGGTATGTGCTTTGTGAAAGACCTATGAGGCGTCTTGATCTATCTCTATAGATCTTGATGCCTAATATATAAGCAGCTTCTCCAAGGTCCTTCATTGAAAAACTCTTATTCAAGTAGGCCTTAATGCTGTCCAAAAGTTCTATATCATTTCCCATCAAAAGTATGTCATCTACATATGATATGAGAAATGCTACAGAGCTCCCACTCACTTTCTTGTAAACGTAGGCTTCTCCATAAGTTTGCATAAACCCAGACGCTTTGATCATCTCATCAAAGCGAATGTTCCAACTCTGAGATGCTTGCACCAGCCCATAAATCGAGCGTTGGAGCTTGCACACCTTGTCAGCATTCTTAGGATCGACAAAACCTTCCGGCTGCATCATATACCGTTCTTCCTTAAGATAACCATTAAGGAATGCCGTTTTGACGTCCATTTGCCATATCTCATAATCATAGTATGCGGCAATTGCTAACATGATTCGGACGGACTTCAGCTTTGCCACGGGAGAGAATGTCTCATCGTAGTCAACCCCTTGAACTTGTCGATAACCCTTAGCGACAAGCCTAGCTTTATAGATGGTCACATTACCATTCGTGTCTGTCTTCTTCTTAAAGATCCATTTATTTTCTATGGATCGCCGATCATCGGGCAAGTCAGTCGAAGTCCATACTTCGTTTTCATACATGGATCCTATCTCGGATTTCATGGCTTCCAGCCATTTGTCGGAATCCGGGCGCGCCATCGCTTCTTCATAGTTCGAAGGTTCACCGTTGTCTGACAACATGATTTCCAAGACAGGGTTGCCGTACCACTCTGGTGCGGAATGTGTCCTTGTGGACCTTCGAAGTTCAGTAGGAGCTTGATCAGAAATATCTTGATCATCATCATTAACTTCCTCTCTAATTGGTGCAGGCACCACAGGAACATTTTCCTGAGCTGTGCTACTCTCTGCTACTTCATCAAGCTCTACTTTCCTCCCACTTACTTCTTTCGAGAGAAACTCTTTCTCTAGAAAGGATCCATTCTTGGAAACAAAGATCTTGCCTTCGGATCTGAGGTAGAAGATATACCCAATAGTTTCTTTAGGGTATCCTATGAAGACGCATTTTTCCGACTTGGGTTCAAGCTTTTCAGGTTGAAGTTTCTTGACATAAGCATCACATCCCCAAACTTTTAGAAACGACAGCTTAGGCTTCTTCCCAAACCATAATTCATACGGTGTCGTCTCAACGGATTTCGACGAAGCCCTATCTAAAGTGAATGCAGCAGTCGCTAAAGCATAGCCCCAAAATGACAGCGGTAAATCGGTAAGAGACATCATAGATCGCACCATATCCAATAGAGTGCGATTACGATGTTCGGACACACCATTACGCTGAGGTGTTCCAGGCGGCGTGAGTTGTGAAACTATTCCACATTTTCTTAAGTGTGTGCCAAATTCGTGACTCAAGTATTCTCCTCCACGATCTGATCGCAAAAACTTGATTTTTCTGTCACATTGATTTTCAACCTCACTCTGAAATTCCTTGAACTTTTCAAAGGTTTCAGACTTGTGTTTCATTAAGTAGACATACCCATATCTACTCAAGTCATCAGTGAGGGTGAGAACATAACGATAGCCACCACGAGCCTCAACACTCATTGGACCGCACACATCAGTATGTATGATTTCCAATAGGTTGGTTGCTCGCTCCATTATTCCTGAGAACGAAGACTTGGTCATCTTACCCATGAGGCATGGTTCGCACGTGTCAAATGATTCGTAATAAAGAGACTCTAAAAGTCCATCTGCATGGAGCTTCTTCATGCGTTTGACACCTATGTGACCAAGGCGGCAGTGCCACAAGTATGTGGGACTATCATTATCAACCTTACATCTTTTGGTATTCACACTATGAATATGTGTAGCATTACGCTCGAGATTCATTAAGAATAAACCATTCACCATAGGAGCGTGACCATAAAACATATCTCTCATATAAATAGAACAACCATTATTCTCGGATTTAAATGAGTAGCCATCTCGAATTAAACGAGATCCTGATACAATGTTCATGCTCAAAGCTGGTACTAAATAACAATTATTGAGGTTTAAAACTAATCCCGTGGGTAAATGTAGAGGTAGCGTGCCGACGGCGATCACATCGACCTTGGAACCATTCCCGACGCGCATCGTCACCTCGTTCTTCGCCAGTCTCCGTTTATTCCGCAGCTCCTGCTTTGAGTTACAAATGTGAGCAACCGCACTGGTATCAAATACCCAGGAGCTACTATGAATACTGGTAAGGTACACATCAATTACATGTATATCACATATACCTTTTGTGTTGCTGGCCTTCTTGTCCGCTATGTATTTGGGGCAGTTCCGCTTCCAGTGACCACTTCCCTTGCAATAAAAGCACTCAGTCTCGGGCTTGGGTCCATTCTTTGGCTTCTTCCCGGCAGCTTGCTTACCGGGCGCGGAAACTCCCTTGCCGTCCTTCTTGAAATTCTTTTTACCCTTGCCTTTCTTGAACTTGGTGGTTTTATTGACCATCAACACTTGATGTTCCTTTTTGACTTCTACCTCTGCTGATTTCAGCATTGAAAATACCTCAGGAATGGTCTTTTCCATCCCCTGCATATTGAAGTTCATCACAAAGCTCTTGTAGCTCGGTGGAAGCGACTGAAGGATTCTGTCAATGACCGCGTCATCCGGGAGATTAACTCCCAGCTAAGTCAAGCGGTTATGTAACCCAGACATAGTGAGTATGTGCTCACTGACAGAACTATTTTCCTCCATCTTACAGCTGAAGAACTTGTCGGAGACTTCGTATCTCTCGACCCGGGCATGAGCTTGAAAAACCATTTTCAGCTCTTCAAACATCTCATATGCTCCGTGTCTCTCAAAACGCTTTTGGAGCCCCGGTTCTAAGCTGTAAAGCATGCCGCACTGAACGAGGGAGTAGTCATCAGCACGTGTCTGCCAAGCGTTCATAATGTCTTGGTTCTGTGGGATGGGTGCGTCACCTAGCGGTGCTTCTAGGACATAATCTTTCTTGGCAGCTATGAGAATGATCCTCAGGTTCCGGACCCAGTCCGTATAATTGCTGCCATCGTCTTTCAGCTTGGTTTTCTCTAGGAACGCGTTGAAGTTGAGGACAACGTGGGCCATTTGATCTACAAGACATATTGTAAAGATTTTAGACTAAGTTCATGATAATTAAGTTCATCTAATCAAATTATATAATGAACTCCCACTCAGATAGACATCCCTCCCGTCATCTAAGTGTAACATGATCCGAGTTAACTAGGCCGTGTCCGATCATCACGTGAGACGGACTAGTCAACATCGGTGAACATCTTCATGTTGATCGTATCTTCTATACGACTCATGCTCGACCTTTCGGTCTTCTGTGTTCCGAGGCCATATCTGTACATGCCAGGCTCGTCAAGTCAACCTAAGTGTTTGCATGTGTAAATCTGTTTTACACCCGTTGTATGTGAACGTTGGAATCTATCACACCCGATCATCAAGTGGTGCTTCGAAACAACAAAATGTCGCAACGGTGCACAGTTAGGGGAAACACTTTCTTGAAATTATTATGAGGGATCATCTTATTTACCACCGTCGTTCTAAGTAAACAAGATGCAAAAACATGATAAACATCACATGCAATCAAATAATAATAGTGACATGATATGGCCAATATCACGTAGCTCCTTTGATCTCCATCTTGGGGCTCCATGATCATCTTGTCACCGGCATGACACCATGATCTCCATCATCGTGTCTCCATGAAGTTGCTCGCCAACTATTACTTCTACTACTATGGCTAACACGTTTAGCAATAAAGTAAAGTAATTTACATGGCGTTTCTCAATGACACGCAGGTTATACAAAAAATAAAGACAACTCCTATGGCTCCTGCCGGTTGTCATACTCATCGACATGCAAGTCGTGATTCCTATTACAAGAACATGATCTCATACATCACATATATATCATTCATTATTCATCACAACTTTGGCCATATCACATCACAAAGCACTTGCTGCAAAAACAAGTTAGACGTCCTCTAATTGTTGTTGCAAGTTTTACGTGGCTGCAAAAGGGTTCTAGCAAGAACGTTGTCTTACCTATGTGAAAGCCACAACGTGATTTGTCAACTTCTATTTACCCTTCATAAGGACCCTTTTCATCGAATCTGCTCCAACTAAAGTGGGAGAGACAGACACCCGCTAGCCACCTTATGCAACTAGTGCATGTCAGTCGGTGGAACCAGTATCACGTAAGCATACGTGTAAGGTCGGTTCGGGCCGCTTCATCCCACAATACTGCTGAAGCAAAATAAGACTAGTAGCGGCAAGAAAGTTGACAACATCTACGCCCACAACAAATTGTGTTCTACTCGTGCAAAGAGAACTACGCATAGACCTAGCTCTGATACCACTGTTGGGGAACGTTGCAGAAAACAAAAAAAATTCTACGGTTTCACCAAGATCCATCTATGAGTTCATCTAGCAACGAGTGATCGGATTGCATCTACATACCTTTGTAGATCACGCGCGGAAGCGTTCAAAGAACGAGGATGAGGAAGTCGTACTCGATGTGATCCAAATCACCGGAGATCCTAGCGCCGAACGGACGGCACCTCCGCGTTCAACACACGTACGGTCAGCGTGACGTCTCCTCCTTCTTGATCCAGCAAGGGGGAAGGAGAGGTTGATGAAGATCCAGTAGCACGACGGCGTGGTGGTGGATGCAGGGGTCACCGCAGCAGGGCTTCGCTGTTCTACTACGAGAGGGAGAGGTGTTGCAGGGGAGAGGGAGGCGCCAAGACTCAAGGGTGCGGCTGCCCCCTCCCTCCCCCCTTTATGTAGGCCCCCTAGGGGGTGCGCCGACCAAGGGGTGGAGTGCCCCCCAAGCCAGGTGGGGCGCCCCCCCACCCTAGGGTTCCCAACCCTAGGCGCATGGGGTGGGCCAAGGGGGGCGCACCAGCCCACTATGGGCTGGTTCCCCTCCCCACTTTGGCCCATGGGGCCCTCCGGGATGGGTGGCCCCACCCGGTGGACCCCCGGGACCCTTCCGGTGGTCCCGGTACAATACCGGTGACCCCCGAAACTCTCCCGATGGCCGAAACTGCACTTCCTATATATATAATTCTTCACCTCCGGACCATTCTGGAACTCCTCGTGACGTCCAGGATCTCATCCGGTACTCCGAACAACTTTCGGGTTACTGCATATTCATATCTCTACAACCCTAGCGTCACCGAACCTTAAGTGTGTAGACCCTACGGGTTCGGGAGACATGTAGACATGACCGAGATGGCTCTCCGGTCAATAACCAACAGCGGGATCTGGATACCCATGTTGGCTCCCACATGCTCCTCGATGATCTCATCGGGTGAACCACGATGTCGAGGATTCAAGCAACCCCGTATACAATTCCCTTTGTCAATCGGTACGTTACTTGCTCGAGATTCGATCGTCGGTATCCCAATACCTCGTTCAATCTCGTTACCGGCAAGTCACTTTACTCGTACCATAATGCATGATCCCGTGACCAGACACTTGGTCACTTTGAGCTCATTGTGATGATGCATTACCGAGTGGGCCCAGAGATACCTCTCCGTCATACGGAGTGACAAATCCCAGTCTTGATCCGTGTCAACCCTACAGGCACTTTCGGAGATACCCGCAGTATACCTTTATAGTCACCTAGTTACGTTGTGACGTTTGGTACACCCAAAGCACTCCTACGGTATCCGGGAGTTACACGATCTCATGGTCTAAGGAAAAGATACTTGACATTGGAAAAACTCTAGCAAACGAACTATACGATCTTGTGCTATGTTTAGGATTGGGTCTTGTCCATCACATCATTCTCCTAATGATGTGATCCCGTTATCAATGACATCCCCATGTCCATAGCCAGGAAACCATGACTATCTGTTGATCAACGAGCTAGTCAACTAGAGGCTCACTAGGGACACATTGTGGTCTATGTATTCACACATGTATTACGATTTCTGGATAATAAAATTATAGCATGAATAATAGACAATTATCATGAACAAGGAAATATAATAATAATCCTTTTATTATTGCCTCTAGGGCATATTTCCAACATCCCTCGACATAGTGGACGAATCCTAGCCCCCTCCTTTCTTCCCCCCTCGCGCCCCTCACTCCCTCTCCCGCGTTTGCCCGGCGCCACCATCGTCGCCTACTTCGTCGTCTTCGTCCATGCCCATCGGAACATCGTCGTTGTCCTCGTAGCTAGTGTCGTCCCCGAGCGTTGAGAGGATGTCGAGGAGATGCGCCACATCCTCCTCGTCGCCTACACGAAGCATCGCAACCGGGTCGCCTTGGAGCCTCGCCATCGTCCTCGCCTCCCCCCCGACTGCAACACCACGGTCGACGCCTCGATCTGCCGCCCCCAGAGCTTCCCCGGCCTCGTCACCCCCTCCACGACCTCCCACTGTGTCCCCGAGGGTCACCGCCGTCCGTGCTACCTCTTGAGCACTGCGTTGGTTTTCCCCGAAGAGGAAAGGATGATGCAGCAAAGTATCATAAGTATTTCCCTCAGTTTTTGAGAACCAAGGTATCAATCCAGTAGGAGGCTACGCGCGAGTCCCTCGCACCTACACAAAACAAATAAATCCTCGCAACCAACGCAAATAGGGGTTCTCAATCCCTATAGGGCCACTTACGAGAGTGAGATCTGATGGATATGATAAGATAATTTTTTTTGGTATTTTTATGATAAAAGATGCAAAGTAAAATAAAGGAAAAGTAAATAGCAAAGGAAATAACTAAGTAGTAGGAGATCAATATGATAAAGATAGACCCGGGGGCCATAGGTTTCACTAGTGGCTTCTCTCAAGAGCATAAGTATTCTACGGTGGGTGAACAAATTATTGTTGAGCAATTGACAGAATTGAGCATAGTTATGAGAATATCTAGGTATGATCATGTATATAGGCATCACGTCCGAGACAAGTAGACCGACTCCTGCCTGCATCTACTACTATTACTCCACTCATCGACCGCTATCCAACATGCATCTAGAGTATTAAGTTAAAAACAGAGTAACGCCTTAAGCAAGATGACATGATGTAGAGGGATAGACTCATGTAATATGAAGAAAACCCCATCTTGTTATCCTCGATGGCAACAATACAATACGTGCCTTGCTGCCCTTACTGTCACCGGAACAGGACACCGCAAGATTGAACCCAAAGGTAAGCACTTCTCCCATTGCAAGAAAGATCAATCTAGTAGGCCAAACCAAACTGATAATTCGAAGAGACTTGCAAAGATAACCAATCACACATAAAAGAATTTAGAGAAGATTCAAATATTATTCATAGATAGACTTGATCATAAACCCACAATTCATCGGTCTCAACAAACACACCGCAAAAAGAAGATTACATCGAATAGATCTCCACAAGAGAGGGGGGGGGGAACATTGTATTGAGATCCACAAAGAGAGAAGAAGCCATCTAGCTACTAACTATGGACCTGTAGGTCTGAGGTGAACTACTCACACTTCATCGGAGGGGCTATGGTGTTGATTTAGAAGCCCTCCGTGATCGATGCCCCCTCCGGCAGAGCTCCGGAACAGGCCCCAAGATGGGATCTCGTGGATACAAAAAGTTACGGCGGTGGAATTAGGGTTTTGGCTCCTGTTCTGATCGTTTGGGGGTACATGGATATATATAGGAGGAAGGAGTATGTCGGTGGAGCAACAGGGGGGCCACGAGGGTGGAGGGCATGCCCCCTACCTCGTGGCCTCCTATTTCCTTTCTTGACGTAGGGTCCAAGTCTCTCTGGTCTTATTCGTTGAGAAAATCACGTTCCTGAAGGTTTCATTCCGTTTGGACTCCGTTTGATATCCCTTTTCTTCGGAACCCTAAAACAGGCAAAAAACAACAATTTTGGGCTGGGCCTCCGGTTAATAGGTTAGTCCCAAAAATAATATAAAAGTGGATAATAAAGCCCAATAATGTCCAAAACAGTAGATAATATAGCATGGAGCAATAAAAAATTATAGATACGTTGGAGACGTATCAAGCATCCCCAAGCTTAATTCCTGCTCGTCCTCGAGTAGGTAAATGATAAAAACAGAATTTTTGATGTGGAGTGCTACTTGGCATAATTTTAGTGTAATTCTTCTTAATTGTGGTATGAATATTCAGATCCGAAAGATTCAAGACAAAAGTTCATATTGACATAAAAATAATAATACTTCAAGCATACTAACCAAGCAATTATGTCTTCTCAAAATAACATGGCCAAAGAAAGTTCATCCCTACAAAATCATATGGTTTAGTCATGTTTCATTTTTGTCACACAAGAATGCTCTCATCATGCACAACCCCGGTGACAAGCCAAGCAATTGTTTCATACTTTAGTAATCTCAAACCTATAAACTTTCACGCAATATATGAGGGCGAGCCATGGACACAACACTATGGGTGGAATAGAATATAATGAGGGGGGTTATGTGGAGAAGACAAAAGAGGAGAAAGTCTCACATCAACGAGGCTATTCAATGGGCTATGGAGATGCCCACTGATTGATGTTAATGCAAGGAGTAGGGATTGCCATGCAACGGATGCACTAGAGCTATAAATGTATGAAAGCTCAACAAAAGAAACTAAGTGGGTGTGCATCCAACTTGCTTGCTCACGAAGACCTAGGGCACTTGAGGAGGCCCATTGTTGGAATATACAAGCCAAGTTCTATAATGAAAAATTCCCACTAGTATATGAAAGTGACAAAACAAGAGACTCTCTAACATGAAGATTATGGTGCTACTTTGAAGCACAAGTGTGGCAAAGGATAGTAACATTGTCCCTTCTCTCTTTTTCTCTCATTTTTTGGGCCTTTTCTCTTTTTTATGGCCTTTCTCTCTTTTTTTATTCCTGACTTGGGACAATGCTCTAGAAAATGATGATCATCACACTTCTATTTATTTACAACTCAATGATTACAACTCGATACTAGAACAAAAGATGACTCTATATGAATGCCTCCGGCGGTGTACCGGGATATGCAATGGACCAAGAGTGACATGTATGCAAGAATTATGAACGGTGGCTTTGCCACAAATACTATGTCAACTACATGATCATGCTAAGCAATATGACAATGATGAATGTGTCATGATGAATGAAATGATGGAAAGTTGCATGGCAATATATCTCGGAATGGCTATGGAAATGCCATAATAGGTAGGTATGGTGGCTGTTTTGAGGAACATATAAGGAGGTTTATGTGTGAAAGAGCATATCATATCACGGGGTTTGGATGCACCGGCTAAGTTTGCGCCAACTCTCAATGTGAGAAAGGGCAATGCACGGTACCGAAGAGACTAGCAAGGATGGAAGGGTGAGAGTGCGTTTAATCCATGGACTCAACATTAGTCATAAAGAACTCACATACTTATTGCAAAAATCTACAAGTCATCAAAAACCTCGGTACTACGCGCATGCTCCTAGGGGGATAGATTGGTAGGAAAAGACCATCCCTCGTCCCCGACCGCCACTCATAAGGAAGACAATCAAATAGCACCTCATGTTTCAAATTTGTTGCATAAAGTTTACCATACGTGCATGCTACGGGACTTACAAACTTCAACACAAGTATTTCTCAATTTCACAACTACTCAACTAGCAAGACTTTGATATTATTACTTCCATATCTCAAAACAATCATCAAGCATCAAACTTCGTCTCTTAGTATTCAAAACACTCTTAAGAAAATTTTACTAACTTTGAATACCTAGCATATTAGGATTTTAAGCAAATTACCATGCTATTAAGACTCTCAAAATAATCTAAGTGAAGCATGAGAGATCAATAGTTTCTATAAAACAAATCCACCACCGTGCTCTAAAATATATAAGTGAAGTACTAGAGCAAAACTATATAACTCAAAAGATATAAGCGAAGCACATAGAGTATTCTAACAAATTCCAAATCATGTATGGCTCTGTCAAAAGGTGTGTACAGCAAGGATGATTGTGGTAAACTAAAAATCAAAGACTCAAATCATACAAGACGCTCCAAGAAAAACACATATCATGTGGCGAATAAAAATATAGCTCCAAGTAAAGTTACCGATAGAAGTAGACGAAAGAGGGGATGCCTTCCGGGGCATCCCCAAGCTTTGGCTTTTAGGTGTCCTTAGATTATCTTGGGGGTGCCATGGGCATCCCCAAGATTAGGCTCTTGCCATTCCTTGTTCCATAATCCATCAAATCTTTACCCAAAACTTGAAAACTTCACAACACAAAACTTAAAGTAGAAAATCTCGTGAGCTCCGTTAGCGAAAGAAAATAAAAGATCACTTCAAGGTACTGTAATGAACTCATTATTTATTTATATTGGTGTTATACCTACTGTATTCCAACTTCTCTATGGTTTATAAACTATTTTACTAGCCATAGATTCATCAAAATAAGCAAACACCACACGAAAAACAGAATCTGTCAAAAACAGAACAGTCTGTAGTAATCTGTAGCTAGCGCAAGATCTGGAACCCAAAAATTCTAAAATAAATTGCTGGACGTGAGGAATTTATCTATTAATCATCTTAAAAAATAATTAACTAAATAGCACTCTCCAAATAAAAATGACAGCAGTTCTCGTGAGTGCTAAAGTTTCTGTTTTTTACAGCAAGTTCAACAAGACTTTCCCCATGTCTTCCCAACGGTTCTACTTGGCACAAACACTAATTAAACACAAAAAACACAACCAACATAGAGGATAGATAAATTATTTATTACTAGACAGGATCAAAAAGCAAGGAATAAAAATAAAATTGGGTTGCCTCCCAACAAGCGCTATCGTTTAACGCCCCTAGCTAGGCATAACAAGCAAGAATAGATCTACGTATTGCCATCTTTGGTAGGCAATTCTTCGATGAGGCATATACCATCTTTAGGAATTTCTTTCTTTTTATTAATTATCAAACTTTTAGGCACAAGATCGAAAAATTCATTTGTAAAAAATGGTTCCTTAATGATAGCAAAAAGATTGGGATGAACACTTATAGATTTGAGATCCGCATTTTCCTTACTAGATGATTCACCCTTATTTTTAGGAACGTACATAAGCTTGGCAACTTTAGTGGAAGGACTTGGAGTATTCTTTACGGAAGAAAAAGCGGTTCCCAAGTTGGTAATAATATTCTCAAGTTTATCGATCCTAACGGAATCGTGATTTATTTTCTCATTAACTATGGGTTCCTTTTCTTTAATATCTTTCAAAGTAACTCCTACTTTAGATCCATATTGAGAGATTCAGCTGTGGATCTTTTTATCCAAATTTTCAATCAATTCTACGGTAGCAACCTTATTTTCAATAATCTCAAGCCTTTGCATTACATGCTCCAAAGTTAATATAGTTCCATTAACCAAGAGAGGGTGTGAGCCAAATAAATCTAACATAGCATTATAAGAATCAAAAGTATGGCTACCCAAAAAGTTCCCTCCAGTAATAGTATCAAGAACATAACGGTGCCAAGGAGTAATGCCTACATAAAAATTGCGAAGGATAATGGTAGTAGATTGCTTCCTAGTATATCTATTTTGAGCATTGCAAATTATATACCAAGCATCTTTTAGATTTTCACCCTCCCTTTGCTTAAAATTTAGAATTTCATTCTCGGGAGACAATGGAGAAGATAAGGGACTAGCCATAACGAGAAGCAAACAAACTAACACACAAGCAAACAAAAAGCAAGCAGGCAAAAAGAGGCAAATAGAGAGGGAGGATAGAGAGAGGGCGAATAAAACGGCAAGGGTGAAGTGGGGGAGAGGAAAACGAGAGGCAAATGGAAAATAATGTAATGCGGGAGATAAGGGTATGTGATGGGTACTTGGTATGTTGACTTTTGCGTAGACCTCCCCGGCAACGGCGCCAGAAATCCTTCTTGCTACCTCTTGAGCACTATGTTGGTTTTCCCCGAAGAGGAAGGGATGATGCAACAAAGTAGCGTAAGTATTTCCCTCAGTTTTTGAGAACCAAGGTATCAATCTAGTAGGAGGCTACGCGCGAGTCCCTCACACCTGCACAAAACAAATAAATCCTCACAACCAATGCAAATAGGGGTTGTCAATCCCTATAGGCCACTTACGAGAGTGAGATCTGATAGATATGATAAGATAATATTTTTTGGTATTTTTATGATAAAATATGCAAAGTAAAATAAAGGCAAAGTAAATAGAAAAGGAAATAACTAAGTGGTAGGAGATCAATATGATAAAGATAGACCCGGGGGCCATAGGTTTCACTAGTGGCTTCTCTCAAGAGCATAAGTATTCTACGGTGGGTGAACAAATTACTATTGAGCAACTGATAGAATTGAGCATAGTTATGAGAATATCTAGGTATGATCATGTATATAGGCATCACGTCCGAGACAAGTAGACCGACTCCTACCTGCATCTACTACTATTACTCCACTCATCGACCGCTATCCAGCATGCATCTAGAGTATTAAGTTAAAAACAGAGTAACGCCTTAAGCAAGATGACATGATGTAGAGGGATAGACTCATGCAATATGAAGAAAACCCCATCTTGTTATCCTCGATGGCAACAATACAATACGTGCCTTGCTGCCCTTACTGTCACCGGGAAAGGACACCGCAAGATTGAACCCAAAGCTAAGCACTTCTCCCATTGCAAGAAAGATCAATCTAGTAGGCCAAACCAAACTGATAATTCGAAGAGACTTGCGAAGATAACCAATCACACATAAAAGAATTCAGAGAAGATTCAAATATTATTCATAGATAGACTTGATCATAAACCCACAATTCATCGGTCTCAACAAACCCACCGCAAAAAGAAGATTACATCGAATAGATCTCCATAAGAGAGGGGGAGAACATTGTATTGAGATCCAAAAAGAGAGAAGAAGCCATCTAGCTACTAACTATGGACCTGTAGGTCTGAGGTGAACTACTCACACTTCATCGGAGGGGCTATGGTGTTGATGTAGAAGCCCTTCGTGATCGATGCCCCCTTCGGCGGAGCTCCAGAACAGGCCCCAAGATGGGATCTCATGGATACAGAAAGTTATAGCAGTGGAATTAGGGTTTTGGCTCCTATTCTGATCGTTTGGGGGTACGTGCATATATATAGGAGGAAGGAGTATGTCGGTGGAGCAACAGGGGGCCCACGAGGGTGGAGGGCGTGCCTGGTGGGGGTGGGCGCGCCCCCTACCTCGTGGCCTCCTATTTCCTTTCTTGACGTAGGGTCCAAGTCTTTCTAGTCTTATTCATTGAGAAAATCACGTTCCCGAAGGTTTCATTCCGTTTGGACTCCGTTTGATATTCCTTTTCTTCGAAACCCTAAAACAGGCAAAAAACATCAATTCTGGGCTGGGCCTCCGGTTAATAGGTTAGTCCCAAAAATAATATAAAAGTGGATAATAAAGCCCAATAATGTCCAAAACAGTAGATAATATAGCATGGAGCAATCAAAAACTATAGATACGTTGGAGACGTATCCGTCCGCTACTTCGACTGACGCATCGCCTTGAAGCTCAGAGCCACCGCAGCGCCCACGTCGTCACCGTCTTCCTCCTCTGCTCCGACGAGCTTCGCCGCTGATTCCGCCGCACTGAACCCTCCTTGAGCACGCTTGAGCACATCTGCAGGAGCACTGTGAGCCTGCGCTTCTTTCCCCTCACCTCTGAGCTCGATCTCGAGCTCCTAGCTCGCCTCACCGTCATCGCCGTATCTCGTCACCGCTGTCCATGTCACCGCCGCGTGCACAGCTACCGCAGCCCACACTCGAGCACATCATCGTGCTAAGTGATAACCCGCAAGTATAGGGGATCGCAACAGTTTTCGAGGGTAAAGTATTCAACCCAAATTTATTGATTTGACACAAGGGGAGCCAAAGAATACTCTCAAGTATTAGCAGCTGAGTTGTCAATTCAACCACACCTGGAAACTTAATATCTGCAGCAAAGTATTTAGTAGCAAAGCAGTATGATAGTGGTGATAATGGTAACAAAAGGTAACGGTAGTAAAAGGAATGTTTTTGGTATTTTGTAGTGATGATAGCAATAGCAACGGGAAAGTAAATAAGCGAAGAACAATATATGGAAAGCTCGTAGGCAATGGATTGGTGATGAAGAATTATGCCGGATGCGGTTCATCATGTAACAGTCATAACCTAGGGTGACACAGAACTAGCTCCACTTCATTGATATAATGTAGGCATGTATTCTGAATATAGTCATACGTTCTTAAGGAAAAGAACTTGCATGACACCTTTTGTCCTACCCTCCCGTGGCAGTGGGGTCCTTACGGAAACTAAGGGATATTAAGGCCTCCTTTTAATAGAGAACCGGAACAAAGCATTAACACATAGTGAATACATGAACTCCTCAAACTACGGTCATCACCGGTAAGTATCCCGATTATTGTCACTTCAGGGTTAACGGATCATAACACATAATAGGTGACTATAGACTTGCAAGGTAGGATAAAGAACACTCATATATTGATGAAAACATAATAGGTTCAGATCTAAAATCATGGCACTCGGGCCCTAGTGACAAGCATTAAGCATAGCAAAGTCATAGCAACATCAATCTCAGAACATAGTGGATACTAGGGATCAAACCCTAACAAAACTAACTCGATTACATGATAGATCCCATCCAACCCATCACCGTCCAGCAAGCCAACGATGGAATTACTCACACACGGCGGTGAGCATCATGAAATTGGTGATGGAGGATGGTTGATGATGACGATGGCGACGGATTCCCCTCTCCGGAGCGCCGAACAGACTCCAGATCAGCCCTCCCGAGAGGTTTTAGGGCTTGGCGGCGGCTCGGTATCATAAAACGCGATGATTTCTTCTCTCTGATTTTTTTCTCCCCGAAACTCAATATATGGAGTTGGAGTCGGAGAGGCAACAGGGGACCCACGAGGTAGGGGGGGCGCGCCCTAGGGGGGCAGGCGCGCCCCCCACCCTCGTGGAGAGGTGGTGGGCCCCCTGGCCTTCATCTTTTGCAGGTATTTTTCATATTTTCTGAAAAATGGCTCCGTGAAGTATCAGGTCGTTCTGAGAACGTTTGCTCCTGCACATAAATAACACCATGGTAATTCTGCTGAAAACAGCGTTAGTCCGGGTTAGTTCCATTCAAATCATGCAAGTTAGAGTCCAAAACAAGGGCAAAAGTAGATACGTTGGAGACGTATCAACTCCCCAAGCTTAAACCTTTGCTTGTCCTCAAGCAATTCAGTTGACAAACTGAAAGTGATAAAGAAAACCTTCTACAAACTCTGTTTGCTCTTATTGTTGTAAATATGTAAAGCTAGCATTCAAGTTTTCAGCAAAGATTATAACTAACCACATTCACAATAACGCATAGGTCTCAAGTTTACTCATATCAATAGCATAATCAACTAGCAAGCCATAATAATAAATCTCGGATGACAACACTTTCTAAAAACAATCATAATATGATATAACAAGATGGTATCTCGCTAGCCCTTTCTGAGACCGCAAAACATAAATGCAGAGCACCTTTAAAGACCAAGGACTGACTAGACATTGTAATTCATGGTAAATGAGATCCAGTCAAGTCATACTCAATGTAAACTAACAATAATGAATGCAAATGACATCGGTGCTCTCCAACTGGTGCGTTTTAATAAGAGGATGATGCTCAACATGAAAATAAATAGATAGGCCCTTCGCAGAGGGAAGCAGGGATTTGTAGAGGTGCCAGAGCTTGGTTTTGAAACAGAGGTGAATAATACTTTGAGCGGTATACTTTCATTGTCAACATAACAACCGAGAGATGGCGATATCTTCCATGCTACACACGTTATAGGCGGTTCCCAAACAGAATGGTAAAGTTTATACTCCCCCTTCCACCAACAAG
Source organism: Triticum aestivum (assembly GCF_018294505.1). Taxonomy (NCBI): domain Eukaryota; kingdom Viridiplantae; phylum Streptophyta; class Magnoliopsida; order Poales; family Poaceae; genus Triticum; species Triticum aestivum. The sequence goes on along the minus strand of NC_057797.1, from coordinate 733,790,406 downwards.
CATCAATCCATGGTTTGCTCGAAACAACGAGTGCCTCCAACTAACAAGAGTCCCAGGGGGAGTTCTGTTTGCAATTATTTTGATTTAGTTTGCATAAAGTATGGGACTGGGCATCCCGGTGACCAGCCATTTATCTCGTGAGTGAGGAGCGGAGTCCACTCCTCTTGAGAATAACCCGCCTAACATGGAAGATACAGACAACCCTAGCTGATACATGAGCTATTCGAGCATACAAAATAGGATATTTATTTGAAGGTTTAGAGTTTGGCACATACAAATTTACTTGGAACGGCAGGTAGATACCGTATATAGGTAGGTATAGTGGACTCATGTGGAATAACTTTGGGGTTTGGATGCACAAGCAGTATTCCCGCTTAGTACAGGTGAATGCTAGCAAAAGACTGGGAAGCGACCAGCTAGAGAGCGACAACAGTCATGAACATGCATTAAAATTAATCAACACCAAATGCAAGCATTTGTAGGATATAATCCACCATGAACATAAATATCGTGAAGGCTATGTTGATTTTGTTTCAACTACATGCGTGAACATGCGCCAAGTCAAGTCACTTAAATCATTCAGAGAAGGATACCACCCTATCATACCACATCATAACTATCTCAATAGCATGTTGGCACACAAGGTAAACCATTATAACTCATAGCTAATCAAGCATGCCACAAGAAACTATGATCTCTAATTGTCATTGCAAACATGTTTATTCATAATAGGCCGAATCAAGAACGATGAACTAATCATATTTACAAAAACAAAAGAGGCCGAGTTCATACCAGCTTTTCTCATCTCAGTCAGTCCATCATATATCATCATAATTGCCTTTCACTTGCACAACCGAATGATGTGAATAATAATAATAGTGCACGTGCATTGGACTAAGTTGGAATCTGCAAGCATTCAATAAACAGGAGAAGACAAGGCAATATGGGCTCTTTTGTCAGATAAACAATAATGCATATAAGAGCCACTTCAACAATTTAATTATGGACTTGTCCTATCAACCCCCAAAGAAAAGAAAAGAAATAAAACTATTTACACGGGAAAGCTCCCAACAAGCAAAAGAAGAACATGAAATCTTTTTGGGTTTTCTTTTTAATTACTACTACAAGCATGGAAATTAAACTGATTAAAAGCTACAACTAATTTTTTTGGTTTTTCTTAAGGTTTATTAAACACACAAGAAGAAAACATAAAAGGGTACAATGAAAAAGTATGAGCACCGACATCTAGCAATGAGTGTGTGAGCATAAATGTAATGTCGGTGGGAAATACGTACTCCCCCAAGCTTAGGCTTTTGGCCTAAGTTGGTCTATGGCCACGGCTGGCCTGGCGGATATCCATAATAGTAGTTGGGGTTGTACTATGATGCAGCGGCTATCGCCTGCTGAGCTGCAGCGTGGCGACGAGCGGCCTTCTCTCTCCTCTCGTACTCATCTGCCTCCTCTCTGGTAATAGTATATCTTCCTCTTGCCTGATAATCAAAGAAGGCAGGAGCAGGGAGAGTAATAGGGACAGCATGACGTATGTCAAAGATTAGTCGATACTGGAGAGGTGATTCGTTCCTCTCGACAAACTGGTGGTGAACCATAGCATTAAAATCTAGATAAGCAGGAGGTAATTCAATATCTTCTTCGCGTATGGCTATACCAAGAAAATTAGCTATGCGGGTTGCATAAATTCCACAAAGAAATCTCCATTAAGTTTATTAAGATGCAACCTACATGCAACAATGGCGCCCAAATTATATGATTTGTCTCCTAACATAGCACTCCTAAGAATACTGAGATCGGGGAGACACATGTGACATGCCTCATCTTTACCATTAATGCATCTGCCTATAAGGAGAGCAAAATAATGTATAGCAGGAAAGTGAATGCTCCCTATGGTAGCTTGTGTAATATCTCTAGATTCTCCCACAGTTATGCTAGCAAGAAAATCTCTAAATTCAGATTTGCGAGGATCCCTTATACTATCCTATTGTGGAAGTTTGCATGCAGTGGTAAAATCCTCTAAGTCCATGGTGTAAGAATTATCATAAAGATCAAACAGGACAGTTGGGGAATTACGTGAAGTTGAAAATTCAAACCTCCTCACAAAGGTACTGGTGAGGTTGTGATACTGGCTGCACTTCTCTTCCTCAAAGCTCACAAGATCAGCGTTACGCAAATATGCGTTGAATTCTTCCTTAATTCCCGCTCGATCCATAAAGTTCTCAGAAGGCCATTCACAAGGACGCACTGGAGTGTCTCTTGGTGGCTCGTCATCAGCATCACGCATTGCAAGCCTGGGTCCTTGCTTCCTTGAAGAACCACCTTGGAACATTTTCCTAAGCATTTTTCTTCCTTCTCATAATGCCTAATAGGTATGTTAAAATGTGCAGCTAGGCGTGAAGCATAGATGCCTCCAAAGATGAGGCCCTTTGTACGGTTCAGACTTAACCGTTTAGCAATAATGTTTCCCATACTAACAGAGTTATCACCATATAAACCTGGAGCAAAATAATAATATCAGGGATACTAAGGTTTCCACAGTTTTCGCGACCAATTAAACAATGACTAGCAAATAATGCAAAGTAACGTAAAACAGGAAAATGTATGCTAGTGATTCGTGCATCGGAAACCTTCCTTGTTTCCCCTACAGTGATAGTATCAATAAACCCCTCCACATCATCTCGATGTGGTTCTTCTGTCTTGCCCTCAAAAGGGACTAAACAAACCCGACAAAAATCATAAAGTGACATCTCCTTATGCTCATCATATAAATGAAACTCCACCGTAGGTGGTGAGCTCCTAGAATGGAAATGAAATTTTTGCACAAAGGTATTTGTGAGTAAGAGATACTGATCGCATTGGTCATGGAGGAAAGCGGCGAGGCCTGCATTTTTAGCCAATTCATGAAAAATCTTCATAAATCCCGGCTGCTCTCAAAAAATCATCGGAAGGCCATTCACACGCCCGAATCTCCGTGGTGCGAGGCAGATTATACTTAGGCTTTGGTGCCTTTTCCTTCGAGCTTTGGCTCGATGAGCCCCTCAAAAGTCTCCTCATCATTTTCTGAAAAGTTTTGAAAATTTTAGTAACTTCAAAATAAAAGTAAACCAAACTCAATAATACTGATAACAACTACTCCTACAAGTACCTAGGGCCTATATCATGCATCAAAACTACTTTTGACCATATAAATTTGACATGCAAGCTCAAGAACAGGGTCACCTAAGCAGCAAAAATTTGCAAGGAATAAATCACTAGAACGAAAACTAATTGGACCAATGGAGCAGTCACATACCAAGGAACAATCTCCCCAAGCAGTTTTGTGACAGGTGCTTTGAGCAAGGAGATCGAAAATGGCAGCAAAGTGAGCTAGAACTCGTGCTTGAGCTGGATATTCGTGTTTGGGGGAGGAAGAAGTGTGTGGGTACATGAATAAGTGGAGGAGGGCCACCATGGGCCCACGAGGCAGGGGGGCGCGCCCAGGGGGTAGGGTGCGCCCTCCACCCTCGTGGGCAGGTGGTTGGCCCCCCTGCTGTGTTCTTAGTGCCAAATATTCTAGAAAAAATCATATTTAAATTTCAGGACATTTGGAGAAATTTTATTTTTGAGGTATTTTTATATTGCACGGATAATCAGATAATAGACCGAAAATATTTATTTTATTTTACTTAATATAAATAACAGAAAGTAAAAGTGGGGTACAGAAGGTTGTGCCTTCTAGTTTCATCCATCTCATGATCATCAAAAGGAATCCACTAACAAGGTTGATCAAGTCTTGTTAACGAACTCATTCTGAATAACATGGAACCGGAGAAATTTCGAATAACACTATGTTACCTCAACGGGGATATGCACATCCCCAATAATAAGAATATCATATTTCTTCTTGACAATAGGAAGAGGAAATTCAAAACCTCCAAATATAATCGATGGAATTTTTCCAATAGAGTTGATACTATGAACTTGAGGTTGTTTCCTCGGAAAGTGTACCGTATGCTCATTACCATTAACATGAAAAGTGACATTGCCTTTAGTGCAATCAATAACAGCCCCTGCAGTATTCAAAAAGGGTCTTCCAAGAATAATAGACATACTATCGTCCTCGAGAATATCAAGAATAACAAAGTCCGTTAAAATAGTAACGTTTGCAACTACAACAGGCACATCCTCACAAATACCGACAGGTATAGAAATTGATTTATCAGCCATTTGCAAAGATATTTTAGTAGGTGTCAACTTATTCAAATCAAGTCTACGATATAAAGAGAGAGGCATAACACTAACACCGGCTCCAAGATCACATAAAGCAGTTTTAACATAGTTTCTTTTAATGGAGCATGGTATAGTTGGTACACCGGGATCTCCAAGTTTCTTTGATATTCCACCCTTAAAAGTATAATTAGCAAGCATGGTGGAAATTTCAGCTTCCGGTATCTTTCTTTTATTTGTAATTATGTCTTTCATGTACTTAGCATAAGGATTGATTTTGAGTATATCAGTTAATCGCATACGCAAAAAGATAGGTTTAATCATTTCAGCAAAGCGCTCAAAATCCTCATCATTCTTTTTCTTTGATGGTTTGGGAGGAAAAGGCATGGGTTTCTGAACCCATGGTTCTCTTTATTTACCATGTTTCCTAGCAACAAAGTCTTTTTTATCATAACGTTGATTCTTTGATTGTGGGTTATCAAGATCAACAGCAGGTTCAATTTATATGTCATTATCATTACTAGGTTGAGCATCAGAAATAGAAATATCATTTGGATTCTCAGGTGTTTCAACAATAGGATCACTAGAAGCATGCAAAGTCCTATCATTTTTCTTTCTCTTCTTTTTAGAATAACTAGGTGCATCTATATTATTTCTCTGAGAATCTTGCTCAATTCTCTTAGGTTAGCCTTCAGGATACAAAGGTTCCTGAGTCATTCTACCATTTCTAGTAGCCACTCTAACAACATTATCATTATTTTTACTATTCAATTCATTGAGCGAATAATTTTGAGCTTTAAGTACTTGTTCTACTTGAGTGGTAACCATAGAAAAATGTTTATTAATAAGTTTAAGTTCACCTTTGACATTAGCCATATAATCACCCAAGTGTTCAAGCATATTTGAATTGTATTTCAATTGTCTGCCAAAATAAGCATTAAAGTCTTCTTGCTTAGCCATAAATTTATCAAACTCATCTAAGCATGAGCTAGCAAATTTAGTAAATGGGATTTCAGCTTTATCATATCTATAGAGAGAATTTACCTTTACTACCTGTGTCGGGTTATCAAGACCATGAGTTTCTTCAATAGGTAATGGATTAAGATTATATGTTTCTTCAACAGACGGTAAAGTAAGACCATGTATTTCTTCAATAGGAGGTGAATTCTTAACATCTTTAGCTTTAATACCCTTTTCTTTCATAGATTGCCTCTTGCATATCTTCAGGACTGAGAAATAGAATGCCCCTCTTCTTCGGAGTTGGTTTAGGAATAGGCTCAGGAATTGGCTCCGGAGGTGTCCAATTATTTTCATTTGTCAACATATTATTCAATAGAATTTCAGCTTCATCCGGTGTTCTTTCCCTGAAAACAGAACCAGCACAACTATCCAGGTAATCTCTGGAGGCATCGGTTAGTCCATTATAAAAGATATCAAGTATTTCATTTTTCTTAAGAGGATGATCAGGCAAAGCATTAAGTAATTGGAGAAGCCTCCCCCAAGCTTGTGGGAGACTCTCTTCTTCAATTTGCACAAAATTATATATATCCCTTAAAGCAGCTTGTTTCTTATGAGCAGGGAAATATTTAGCAGAGAAGTAATAAACCATATCCTGGGGACTACGCACACAACCAGGATCAAGAGAATTAAACCATATCTTAGCATCACCCTTTAATGAGAACGGAAATATTTTAAGGATGTAAAAGTAACGAGTTCTCTCATCTTTGGTTAATAGGGTGACTATATCATTAAATTTAGTAAGATGTGCCACAACAGTTTCAGATTCATAACCATGAGAAGGATCAGATTCAACCAAAGTAATTATATCAGGATCAATAGAGAATTCATAATCCTTATCAGTAACAAAGATAGGTGAAGTAGCAAAAGCAGGGTCAGGTTTCATTCTAGCATTTAGATATTGCTTACTCCATTTAGCTAATAACCTTTTGAGTTCATTTCTATTTTTGCAAGCTAAAATAGCTAAAGAAGCTTCTTGATCAAAAACATAACCCTTAGGAATGACAAGTGATTCTTCATCATCACTTTCATCAGTATCATCAGATTCAATATTTTCAATTTCTCTAGCCCTAGCAAGTTGTTCATCAAGAAAATCACTAAGTGGCATAGTAGTATCAGGCATAGAGGTAGTTTCATCATAAGTATCATGCATAGCAGAAGTGGCATCATCAATAACATGCGACATATCAGAACGAATAGCAGAAGCAGGTGTAGGTGTCGCAAGCTTACTCAAAACAGAAGGTGAATCAAGTGCAGAGCTAGATGGCAGTTCCTTACCTCCCCTCGTAGTTGAGGGATAGATCTTGGTTTTTGGATCTCTGAAGTTCTTCATAATGATAAGCAGATATATATCCCAAGTGACTCAAAGAATAGAGCTATGCTCCCCCGCAATGGCGCCAGAAAATAGTCTTGATAACCCGCAAGTATAGGGGATCGCAACAGTTTTCGAGGGTAAAGTATTCAACCCAAATTTATTGATTCGACACAAGGGGAGCCAAAGAATACTCTCAAGTATTAGCAGCTGAGTTGTCAATTCAACCACACCTGGAAACTTAATATCTGCAGCAAAGTGTTTAGTAGCAAAGTAATATGATAGTGGTGATAACGGTAACAAAAGGTAACGGTAGTAAAAGCAATGTTTTTGGTATTTTGTAGTGATGATAGCAATAGCAACGGGAAAGCAAATAAGCGAAGAACAATACATGGAAAGCTCGTAGGCAATGGATCGGTGATGGAGAATTATACCGGATGCGGTTCATCATGTAACAGTCATAACTTAGGGTGACACAGAACTAGCTCCAGTTCATTGATATAATGTAGGCATGTATTCTGAATATAGTCATACGTGCTTATGGAAAAGAATTTGCATGACATCTTTTGTCCTACCCTCCCGTGGCAGCGGGGTCCTTACGGAAACTAAGGGATATTAAGGCCTCCTTTTAATAGAGAACCGGAACAAAGCATTAACACATAGTGAATACATGAACTCCTCAAACTACGGTCATCACCGGTAAGTATCCCGATTATTGTCACTTCAGGGTTAACGGATCATAACACATAATAGGTGACTATAGACTTGCAAGATAGGATAAAGAACACTCATACATTGATGAAAACATAATAGGTTCAGATCTAAAATCATGGCACTCGGGCCCTAGTGACAAGCATTAAGCATAGCAAAGTCATAGCAACATCAATCTCAGAACAAAGTGGATACTAGGGATCAAACCCTAACAAAACTAACTCGATTACATGATAGATCCCATCCAACCCATCACCGTCCAGCAAGCCTACGATGGAATTACTCACGCATGGCGGTGAGCATCATGAAATTGGTGATGGAGGATGGTTGATGATGACGATGGCGAGGGATTCCCCTCTCTGGAGCCCCGAACGGACTCCAGATCAGCCCTCCCGAGAGGTTTTAGGTCTTGGCGGCGGCTCCGTATCGTAAAATGCGATGATTTCTTCTCTCTGATTGTTTTCTCCCCGAAACTCAATATATGGAGTTGGAGTTGGAGTCGTAGAGGCAACATGGGGCCCACGAGGTAGGGGCGTGCCCTAGGGGGACAGGCGCGCCCCCACCCTCGTGGAGAGGTGGTGGGCCCCCTGGCCTTCATCTTTTGCAGGTATTTTTCATATTTTCTAAAAAGTGGCTCCGTGAAGTTTCAGGTCATTCCGAGAATGTTTGCTCCTGCACATAAATAACACTATGGTAATTCTGCTGAAAACAGCGTCAGTCCGGGTTAGTTCTATTCAAATCATGCAAGTTAGAGTCCAAAACAAGGGCAAAAGTGTTTGGAAAAGTAGATACGTTGGAGACGTATCACTTAGCATCGCCGTAGGAACCCGGAGCGATCATCCGTTGGTCCTACCATGCCCAGCATAGCCGTTCCCCATCGCGTTCGACTCTGGCGTCCGCCAACCTCGACGCCGGCGCCGTCTACGGCCGCCCCAGGCCCGGCCATCGCCACAGTTCGTTGCAGCTCCTCGCTCTCGACCGAGCGCACCCCCATGCATCCTACCTTGCCCCTTAGCACCGTCCCGACAAGGCCCGTAGCTCGCCGCCGCGTTAGCTCCTCGCCGGTGCCGTTTCCGACAGCTCCAGCTCCGGCCGGCCTCACCACGCGATGCGGCGGGCTCTCCCTGTTCGAACGCGCCCGCCCGCGCCCGTGTTGGCCCCCTGTAGGAGAATACCGACCATCTCCGGCGTCGTGCCGCCACGAGAGAGGTCGCCCGAGCCTTCTGTTTTGACATCTCCGGCGTCAGGGCCACTCCCCTGGTCACTGCCTCATGGCCCTAGGGGTCCCGTTGACTGGGTTGACCTAGTCAACGTGCTGACTGGGCAACCTAGTGGCACTGACATGCGGGCCCCACCGCATAATTAAACTAATTAAAACATTTTTATAAATAAAACTAATTAATTAACCTAAACAGTCACTAACATGTGGGGCCCTACTGCTAATTAACTCTGACTAATTAAAATAAACCCATGTTAGCCCCACTCTCTATGACGAGTGGGCCCCACTGGTCATTTTGACCAGTCAAATGGTGTGTTGACTGCTGACGTCATCCCCACGCAATGCTGATGTCATAATTCCATTTCTGTTAATTTAGATAAATTCAGAAAATGATTAAAACTTTAGAAAAACATAGAAAATAAACCGTAACTCGGATGAAAATGTTTTCTACATGAAAGTTTCTTAGAACGACGAGACGAATCCGAATACGCAGCCTGTTCGTCCGCCACACATCCCTAGCATAGCAAACGCGCAACTTTCCCCCTACATTTCATTTGTCCAAAAATGCGAAACACCAGGGATACTTTCCCGGATGTTTTCCCCCTTCGCCGGTATCACCTCATACTGCGTTAGGGTACACCTAGCACCGTTACTTGTCATGTCATGCATCGATATGCATCTGTTTGCATTGTATTCATTGTTTCTTCCCCCTCTTCTCTCCGGTAGACTACGAGACTGACGCCGTTGCTGGTGCCCTGATCGACTACGTTGTTGACGACTCCTTGCCAGAGCAACCAGGCAAGCCACCAGACATCGCCTATTCTTATCTCTACTGCTTGCATTAGAGTAGTGTAGTATGTTACTACTTTCCGTTAATCCTATCCTGATGCATAGCCTGTCTTTGTTGCTACAGTCATTGATACCTTACCTGCAATCCTAAATGCTTAGTATAGGATACTAGTTTATCATTAGTGGCCCTACATTCTTGTTTGTCTGCCATGCTATACTATCGGGCCGTGATCACTCGGGAGGTGATCACGGGTATATACTTATACATAATATATGATACTTGTGGTGACTAAAGACGGGTCGGCTCGTAGAGTACCCGCGAGTGTTTCACGGATTGGGTCCGAAAGGACGTTTGTCCGGACGACCCTCTGAGTGAACCTTTGTGGCGGAGCGACAGTACCACCTAGGAGAGAGGTGGGCCTGGCCCCGGTCGGCATCCGTGGTTATTTCAAAATAACACGCTTAACGAGATCTTGGTATTTGATCTGAGTTTTGGCCACTGGCCTATACGCACTAACCAACTACGCGAGAACAGTTATGGGCACTCGACGTCGTGGTATCAGCCGAAGCCTTCTTGACGTCAGCGACTAAGCGGCGCGCGCCAGGTTGGACTGGAACGCCTGCTCTTGTATAAGGGAGGTTAGGTCTGCTCGCCGGCCGCGTACGCAACGTGCAGGTGTGCAATGGGCGATGGGCCCAGACCCCTGCGCCATAGGATTTAGACCGGCGTGCTGACCTATCTGTTGTGCCTAGGTGGGGCTGTAATGTGTTGATCTTTCGAGGCCGGGCATGACCTAGAAAAGTGTGTCCGGCAAAAGGGGATCAAGCGTGTTGGGAAATGTGGTGCACCCCTGCAGGGAAGTTGATCTATTCGAATAGCCGTGTCCCTCGGTAAAAGGACGACCCAAACTTGTACCTTGACCTTATGACAACTAGAACCAGATACTTAATTAAACACACCCTTCCAAGTGCCAGATACAACCGGTGACTGCTCTCTCACAGGGCGATGAGGGGAGGATCACCGGGAGGATTATGCTATGCGATGATACTTGGTGAACTTACCATCTACTCTCTTCTACATGCTGCAAGATGGAGGCGGCCAGAAGCGTAGTCTTCGACAGGACTAGCTATCCCCCCTTATTCTGGCATTTTGCAGTTTAGTCCACATATACTACCCCCTTTCATTGATACCAATGCATATGTAGTGTAGCTCCTTGCTTGCGAGTACTTTGGATGAGTACTCACGGTTGCCTTGCTCCCCCTTTTCCCCCTTTCTATATCCGATTGTTGCGTCTAGACGTTGGAGTCCAGGAGCCAGACGCCACTATCGATGACGACTGCTATTACTCGGGAGGTGCCTACTACTATGTGCAGGCCGCTGACGACGACCAGGAGTAGTTTAGGAGGATCCCAGGTAGGAGGCCTGCGCATCTTTCGATCTGTATCCCAGTTTGTGCTAGCCTTCTTAAGGCAAACTTGTTTAACTTATGTCTGTACTCAGATATTGTTGCTTCCGCTGACTCGTCTATGATCGAGCTCTTGTATTCGAGCCCTCGAGGCCCCTGGCTTGTAATATGATGCTTGTATGACTTATTTTATTTAGAGTTGTGTTGCGATATCTTCCCGTGAGTCCCTGATCTTGATCGTACACGTTTGCGTGTATGATTAGTGTACGATTGAATCGGGGGCGTCACAACTGGGAACTAGAGAATGCAGTGTAGCATGTGACAAGATGGGAATATATCACCCCTCTTAAGGGGGAGTGTTGTATGAGAGAGGCCCATCACTTTGGCCCAGGCCCACTTCTACCACGTGACCTAGAAGGAGGGCACGAGTGAATTTGCCCACACAGAGTCACTAGAGCTACCAGGGAGAGGTTAGTCTCCCTGCCTACAAATACGATATTATAAATTAAACACTAAACAAACAATTTTGACGTTATACAATGCGAACCACAAACAATAAATTCAAATAGTAGATGGATTTCTCAAAGCTTCCCTAGAAGCGAACTTATGGGTTTATACAAAAGCTGAAGCCTAGGGGGAGCCAAGGATTCATATAGGTATTTTTAAAGCTACTCCTATGTAAAAAATCTAAGGATGATGCGGAGCATCCTATGGACATCACCATGTCAAGAGTCCATTTGGCAAGTGACACGTGCGACATCTACTTCACATACATAAAGGTGAATCATCTCGTTTACACGTGTTCACTTGACCCCTTCGAGGATGGTATACTACTTGACCCTCCATCGTGCATGCATAGGTATGGTCGAAGCTTCACAAATGTCGAGGAGGAGTGCAAGCGCCAAGGAACGACTACATCGTCCGTGAGAGAAGCGTGGAAGAGAAGACGGAAGAAAGGAGAAGAAGACGGAGCAGTTCCTGGAGATAGGTCGGACATCCGGACCTCCTCCCGGACATCTGGGCTCAGCCGGATCATTCGGACCCTCTCCCGGATCATTTGGCTACGACGACCGAACGGACCTGGACGAAGCCGGATCATCTGAATCCCTGACGCCCGGATCATCCGGACCACCTTCCGGATCATCCGGCCTTGCCTGCGTGCAACGTATCGGGCCGAGGCCCGTGTACCCATTTTGCCCCTCACTTACCCCTTCGTGGCTTAGACTATAAATAGACCTCCTCCCCCCCATTTTTAGGGTTAGCAAATATGATAGCTCATTTGAATGTGAGTTTGCTCCTACCTCCTCCTCTTGAGAGAGAGAGAGAGACCACTCCCATGGAGTTCAAGACCTCCATGTGAGAAGATCCTGAGGGATTCAAGGCCCCCATCGTGGGAAGGATCATCTAGATCACCAAAACCCCATCTCCTTTGGATTTGGGATGAACTCTACCTTGTATCTTTCTCTTTGTTGTTCATGTATCCTTGTGGATCTTGTGTGTTTGATTGTCTAGTGGATGTGTGATTGGACTTGTTCTTGAGTGTTCCTCTCGTGATTTCCCTCGTGTTTCCCCTCGTGTTCTTCGCGGGTTCCCCTCCAAATCTTGAAAGATCGGCCCCTAGGGTTCCACCCTACATCAAAGGACCTATCTGATTCATTGAAATTTCACGTAAACATTCAACTTCTATAGAAGACATACGACCATTGAATCAAAGAGCTACAAGGATCCCTCTCTTTGTGACAATAATGTGGTTGGGCATAGCCATTAGAAGGTGTACTTTTTCTATGAAGGCCATCTCGTGATAGTTTTATAAGTGTGTATATTACATTAGGTGGTTGTTTTCTAGACCTAAGTTACCTAGTGAGCTTGCTCGTTGCCGGAGTCACCCCTATGTTTTTCATCATCAACAAACCAAGTTTTGTAACATTTTCTTGTCAAACTTCCTCGAAACACGCCAATTCGCTTATACCTCACGACTTACCGGAACACACTTACTTTTTGCAAGCAAGAACCGACAAAATAACACATATTTGTTTGGCTTTGATGAAATGACACATTGTTCTGTTCTTCTGCAATGAGGTTTGCGAAAATAATAATACTATTTGGACCATGTAACCCCTTAAAAAATGCAAACTTTATTTTGCTACGTAGTGGTTATGCTAACCTTGTGTGTATTGCAAATATGGTATTAAGGTGATCTAGAAAGGTGTCAATTGCCTCACAGATGCATTTGGAGCCTGTATGGAGCAACACACGACATCGACCACAAACTCGAGAACCAGAAAGACACCGTCTAGGTTGATGCCTTGCCGACGGTAGAGGGAGCCAAGTACATGTTTGCACATATCTTATTTTTTGACAATTTCTAACACATTTCTCTTGTAATCGTGGCAAAAAAAAAATAACATAGATGTTGAATTTGCGATATTTCTACATGGCATTCAAACCAAGTTCTCTTCAAAAGGAAAAATAAACTAGCACCCCCGCGGTGAAACCCTAGATCCATGGTAACCCACGTGGACTTCACCACACAACGTATGGTAACCCATGTGGACTTGAAGACGGTGAAAGCACGCAGACGCAGGACGCAGGACGCAGGCTTTGGCTTCATTGCATCATGATGCTGCAATCGGAATCAGAATCGGGAGCCATCAAATGATCAGCGGCGGCAGAGGCAGATGAGCAGAGGAGGCCACATCACGCGCGCACACACACACCCACGCACGCACGCACGACTACAAGAAGGGCCGGGGAAGCAAAAGGCCTGCTGGCTCGGTTAGTCCCCACCCGCTGGCCTCTCTCGGCTCGATCAAATCCAATTCAACGGCCGAAAAAAAATACCACCCCCGGAGAGGAAAAAAAGCGAGAGCCCAAGCCGAGATTGCGAGAGGGAGAGGAACACGAAGGGAAGCAAGGGAGCGAAGCAAGGACCCATCCACCCCGCCCCCACCCCCACCCCCACCCCACCCCACCCCCCGCGCGGCAGCAGCAGCAGCATCCGGGCCCCGCCCCGCGCCGACCCGAGCAACCGCCAACCAGCAGCGGCGGGCGGCAGCACCGGCGCGCCACTTCGAGATTCCGGCGGGCGGGCGGGCGCAATTCGTCTCGGCCGGGCCAATCCGCGGCCCCGCCAATCCGGAGGTCAGCTCAATTCCCCGTCGGATTCGTGTCGGTTCGCGCCCATTCCCCGCCGGAGATCCGGGCGGCACGAGCTCGCCGGCGCCCGGGATCATGCCTCCATTGCCCTAGGGTTTGGCCGGCGCGCGCAATTGGTCCGCCCGCATGCTCGATTCGGGCCAGCGGCACCGCGTCCGGGGCGGCTGGTAGGCAATTCGTGCGCTGCCACTGGAGATGAGATCCCCTCCGCGGCCGGCGAGCTGGGAATTGGTCTACGGCCTCGCGCTCTGCGGGAGGCGGCATAAGCCCTAGTGATTCGATCCCGAGCTGGGTTTCGTGCGGATTCGTGGCTTCTGTGCTCCGTCTCCCAATCACATATTGGGGGGGTTCCGAGGGAGGGGTGGTGGTTGTATGGATACAGTTAGAGGGGAGGCTTGGTCGATGGCTCCACCTCAGCAGCAGCGGCAGCCGTCGGGGCCTCGGGGTCCGCAACCGCACCCGCCGCAGCAGCAGCAGCAGCAGAATGGTCGCATTGATCTCCGGGAGCTCAAGGCTCAGATGGAGAAGCGGCTTGGTCCGGACCGGTCGCGGCGCTACTTCGGCTACTTGAGTGGCTACCTGTCGCAGAAGCTCAGTAAGCCTGATTTTGATAAGATGTGCCTGCTTACATTGGGCCGGGAGAACCTCCGGCTGCACAACCGGCTCATCCGCGCGGTTCTCTACAATGTCTACCAGGCACAGTGCCCACCTCCACCACCAGATGTTGGGAGGTCCGTCGGACCGTCGGGGAAGAAGGGTTCCCAGGCTGCTGGATTGCTTAATTCTTGTAACGGGGATGCCAGGCTGTTACAGGTCCAAGGATCGAGGTCTATGGGCGCACTGCAAGATCATCAGTTGAAAGATCGGTTGAAACATATGGGCCCAAATGGTAGGGTGGAGGCTGTTGCCAGTCACACCCAGGTTGTTCATGGGGGATCTGCAGTTACAGAGAACGGCGCATTAAGTTCACTTGAGTTGAAGAGATCATTGTCTTTTCAACAATGTGAAGCTGCAGAGCCATTGGCAAAGCATCTGCGTGTGGACCAGTTGCTACCTGAAAATGCGCTTAGGCAAAGAAGAATTGTGAGCGATGCTGCAGGTCATTCTGCTCAAATGGCGAAAAGTCCTGTGCGAGCTCCACTTGGGATACCCTTTTGTTCAGCAAGTGTAGGTGGATCAAGGAAATTACTACCGCCAGCTGTTAATGCAGGGGAAGATCACTTCAGCAGCTGTTATGAGCAAGGTCAGCTGTTGAACACGGAGGTTCTGCGTAAGCGCATGGAGAAAACAGCAGAAACACTGGGTCTGGCAGGTGTCACAATGGATTGTGCTGAACTTCTGAATAATGGTTTGGACTCGTACTTGAAGAACCTGATTAGGTCATCTGTTGAGTTAAAAGGAGCTGATGTTCGAAGAGATGCAAGAAAAGGGGCATCATACAAGCAGCATGCCCATGGAAAGCAAATTAATGGTGTTTGGTTGCCGAACCAAGTTCAGATGCAGTCAAGCAGTGGACAATCAGATGCTACAAATGATAGCAGAAGTCAACACTTGATCTCTGCTCATGATTTCAGTGTAGCCATGCAGCTAAACCCTCAACAGCTTGGGGAGGACTGGCCAGTCCTCCTTGAGAAGATATGTCTACGTCCTTCGGAGGAAAACGACTGACAGATGGAGCTTGCTAGTTCAGATGAAATTTTGTCCGATGTATTTCTTCGTGCCCCATCTGATGTACATTCAAGCTGAAGTAACAGTACTGCAGTCACATCATAGAAGATGCATGTTTGGGGATCAAGGCAGAATTCTGCTCCCAGATTTGTTGTGAAAGAAAGTCAATTCTTTTGTCCTGATAATTGATGCCCCAATAAAGGAAGTCATCTTCTGTTCATGCTGCATAGGGTTCATTAGCACTCCCGCGGTGGAGACTGTTACATCCATAAGTCCCGACTTCTATGTAACATCTGGCATAAAGGGACAGAGGACAGCAAAATGCAAGTGCTGTCTTGTAACTTATAGGAAAATGTTCTGTAAGTTTCTAGGTCAGGATGTACATTATTGATTGCAAAATTTTCTAGAGTATCTTCAGTACTAATTCAGGATCATGGATGTTAATTTTATTTAAATTCTTTGTAACTTTTTTGCAAGTTATATTCTAGATCCAATATTTCTCTTTTCACCCTCGGCACCCATGTGTCTGTTCAGGGGCGGCTGGTGTGTTGTCTCAAGTGCTTGTGTTTTTACTGTAGAGTCCTCCAGAAAGGAAATGGTAGATGTATCCATAATTGAGTGGTGTATCATGATCGCGGTTCTCTTGTTGTCACCTGGAGCAAATGGATTATTTGTTCAAAATTTTGGTATCCCATCTTACCTTTTTTGTCCAATATTTACTTCTGGAACGGAAAAAAATATCCGGTACAATTCCAGTTCCATATAATTGCATGTAGGGACTTTGCTAGTTTACCAAATTTTGAAGAAGCAACGCTGACGGTACCTGAATGGCCGCATTTCCTGTGTTGATAGATGCATGCTGCGAGTATGATGCCTGAACTTTATCTTCTGCTCTATGTAACGTTTGAAAAAGTTCCATTCAGTCAACTCTGTGCACTTGTGTGGTCTGCGTCAGTGAGCTATCGCTGCCATTTACAATCGTTTCATATCCCAAGTATTCTCCAGCACACAGATACATCATAAAGAACATATTTAGATGAGCTTTTCTGGACATAAACATTTGTCAAGATTGATTTGATGAATCCATCTCTTTACATAATTGATATCAGTGCATTCCTCTCCGTCTCTCTGTTGGGGATTTGGTGCTAACCTTTATTTACGTATCTGATTTCTTATCAACTTTGAGAAGCTGCAACTTTTTTCTCGAATACGCACCAGTGTTTGAGAAGCTGGAAATTGCCCTCCGGCTTATCTGAGGCTCTGACGGTTATTTAAGGTATTATCAATACATTGTGTTTTCTCCGCTTAGTTCTAATTCTCCATGCTTTATTTTATTATTGCAAAGTTTCCCCGTTTTGCTGTAGTACACACTGTCATGGTATTATTCATATTTTGTAGGATAGATTTGGATATGAATCTACCTACCCTGTGTGTTACTGGATGTGTTGCTTAAGCGGTCTGTTGTTTCTAAATATGGTAAGGGAACTATGGATAACCTTTTATGGAGAACTTGCTATTTCCCTGGTGTGCTGACATGGATGTGTTGGAATATCAATACCTGTTGCAGAGCACTGGATGCATCTGCTGTTCTCCCTCGACATCACGGCCTTGCCTTTAGCCCTGAAGACTGGAGTTGCCACCATTTTTCATCTCAGCTGGACTGGATTACCTCTCGTGTTCTATTGTTCATCTCTGGACTGGATTAACTCTCGTGTTCTCCACACTGGATAGATACTACTCCCTCCGTAAACAAATATAAGACCTTTTAGATCACTACTTTAGTGATCTAAAAGCTCTTATATTTATTTACGGAGGGAGTACAAGTGAAATGAAAGGTACCCTGCTCAATAAATTTGGATGCAATTTCGAGCTGTGAAATGCAAATGAACTCTGCTTCTTAGGGCACTCTGCTCTGTTCCTGTTTCAGACTTTCCCTGGAGGTTTATGATGCGCTCTGTATATGCCTGCAGTTTCAGATGCTGGTGTACATCTCTACTGAAGACGGCTAAGTCAAAAATGTCAAACTTCGTTCTTTTTTGGCAATTTGTTTTTGCCACATAGCGACTGAACTGGATATTCTGTTGCTTTGCAGAGTCGCTGACAGAGAGCGAAAGCTGGCCAGCGAATTTCTCCCAATGCTTTGCTCCATTTGGGACCGACGATGAAATGGTTCTGAACTTCTGAAGCTAGGTGAGAGACTGACGCAGAAGGCATAAAAAGAGACTGGTATCTCTTGACCGAAATTAACTGCAAAATATTTACATCAAGCAGGAGACAAAGGAGCTATATGCATATAGCAGGGCGACTCTGACTCTTGACTCTCTCCATTATCTGACGATGACACAGGCTGCGGCGGCCGGCGCTCAGCACCGGGGGCGGAGGTCGATGGAGTGGTGGCGGCGGCGGGGGCCGAGCCAGACGAGCGCGGAGCCCTTGGGCGGCGGCGCCCCGGCCATCATCTTCCCCGTCTCGGAGCGCTGCAGCATCTCCCACATGACCTGCACGTCCTCGTACGCGCACGTCTGCACGTCGTCGTGGAGCTTCACCAGCGCGCCGCCCCGGCCATCTGAATGAACAAATAAGAAGTTTCAGTCGTCAGCAACACATACATCACTACATCCGGTCAGTCCCACGCCATGCGCAGGTGGCTTCCGCCGCGCGCGTGCGTCCATGGCGCGCATGCACAGCGGCGAGCAGGTGTCGCTGACCATGCCGCCGCTTTCCCTCCATCGTCCGGTCCCTACGCTACGTACTGTGTATGTACGTATCTGCTATCTCTTATCTGTCTACCCATTCCATCGCTAGTGATGCACGTATGGTGACGCACTACATACGTACAGATAGTTCTTTTGGCCAGTGGCCAAGAGACAACAAGGACTGAAGAACGGCGAAGCACGCCCCGGAGGAAGTGGCAGTTGCCGCCCAACAGTGCGGCACCCATTCGTCCATGTCTACCCGCTTCAACCAATTCCTACTCCTGAACTGATGATCAAATAGGACATACGTGTCAAGCGGTGCATAACTATAAGAAACGAATTCTAAGCATTGCACTAGCGGCGCAACAAAACGTACTCTCCTACAATCACTCTATACAATGTGCAAAAACGAAAATGCTCCAAGAAACAGGATCGATATGATTAATTCACACTAAATCTCTCTCTTTTATTTTACTCTAGATGGGCATTTACTGCTAGAGAGGAAACAAACATTCCCCCCCTGGACAAACTCATCGTCATCCATACATGTGAAGCCTGATTAGATATACGGGCGCCCCTTCCCGACGAGGTGCGTACGAAGAAGAAACAGACGAAAACCAAGGTCTGCCATGCCACTACGACGATAGGCGCAGGTGCGGCATGGTCGTCGGCTATGGAGTCCAGTGGTGCGCGTGCATGAGATGCACGGCGGCCACGTGCCTGCCCACCAGAACGGTTCTTCTTTTAACAATTTAATGCCACAAACTTCCAGGCAGAGGCTTGCATGTGTAGTGTATGCATGCATGCATGCATGTATCTATCCTGCAGCGCTGCATGCCGATATTTATACGGAGGACTGCATGGCTTGTCCGGTTGTGTGCGCAGAAACTAGACGACGGCCGCGCACGCAAGGGACGCCTCGTGAGTCGAGATTCATAAGCTGCTGCTGCGCCATCCTAATCGCGCGTGCAAGTACGCACCATCGGTTCAGACGTCAGGCGCCCGCCCGCTCGCCCGCTCACGTGTGTGCGCGTCGGGACGAAGAACACCTGCGTGTTGATCTTCAAACCTTTGACCTTTCACGCGTTGCAATCCTACTAGCGGATCGATTTGATCGGCACCGGATTACGCAGGGAATCGCAGATGCTATATGGATCAAGCTTTGCTGCTTGTAATACACAATCCAAGCAATCATGTATGGATGCTTAACCGTGCAACTCGATGCAGATCAGCAGAAGATATGGACATGCCAAGGTAGCAATTACTAATCAAGTAAGTTGACTCACCATGCTGTTTCTTGCGACGCAGGCGCGCGGCGACGACGACCCACGCGCGCCTCACCGGCACCACCACCGCCTTCTGCCACCACTCCTTGGACCGATCCATCGACCTCCGCCGGCCGCCGTCCAGTCGCCGCCGGCTTCACGCACTGTATTTCCCCTGTCTCTGCTGGAGAGAGAGGGAGAGGGAGAGTGCGAGGGAGATGGCGAGGAGGAGAGAACAGGAAGGCTTGCTAAAATATGCGTGGAAGATCAGGGATATATTGCCACCTATCCCCGTTGGATAGTCTACACGTTGCCTCGGGCGGCGAGCCAGGCGCCCATTCCTAATACGACCCCTCGAGGCACATGACTCATCCTATGAACAGATTAAAACTTGCATTCGCCAATTAATCAGGCCGATTAAAGCATGCCCCTCCCAAATTTAGACTTTTGTATTGTTTTTGATATTTGCAAAAATATTTTTAATAGTTTTGATACGCGCAAATGCTCTCGGAGCCGAATTGGATATCTGCTATTCTAATGCATTTTCTTAGATATGTTGCGTATCTATCGTAGCAGATCCCACTTTTAGCCGAATTCGGCGCAGATATAATTAGATGAAAAATACGACAATTAATGATCTATGCGTAAAATAAGAGACGGTTTCGTCATTTCCTCATTGATTACGCTTCATATATAAAAAAAGATCCAGAGGCTAAGAAACGGCGCTAGTGACAAAAGCAGGCTTGCATCGTTCCCAAGTGGGTGACTCGGGTGGTACCCCCAACCCTAAGCTGCCACCACCCCTATGGCCCCTCTTCTTCCCATCCACCATCGGGCAAAGGTGTGGCCGACAATAGCGAACCTTGACCGTGGTGTGAACGTGGCTCTTAGATTTGATAGCGGGTGCCTCGGTCAACAAAGAGACATTGGCATTGACTTGTAGCGGCGGTCCTCCTGGCCCATTCCGGGAAGGATCCGGTGTGGCATGTGATGTGCCGCGGTGGCAGCTACAAGCCTACAACTATGTGTCCTTCATTGCCGGCAGGCATCATGCCCTTCTTTGGAAGTGTGGCACCGATGATTTCTAGAAGGGCAGTGGGTGTCCTCCTCTTGCCACGACTCTTGACGCACGGGTGGCAGTGGGGTTCACTGAGGCTGCGGCGGTTAGGGACATGGCAACAGTGTACGAGCGGCCTAATCTGGGCTAGTGCGGGTAAAAATGTGGACGTGCCTTGTGGTTGCACGAATCATGCCTGATATGTTGCCCGGTTGCGAAGCTCGGAGGTGCTCGAGGCGTGCGCGGGGAGGGGGGGGGGGAGGGGGGAGGGCTTGAGTGCAGTTCTGATCCACTCGCAAGCCTACGGGAAAGTGCGGGGTAATAATGTGCATTTAGGCCATGACTAGCGTCGTGTATTGTTTGGACATTGGTCACGTGGATCTCAGCCGGCTTGATCAAGTCTTAGTCCCTGATGACCCACAAGTATAGGGGATCAATCGTAGTCCTTTCCATAAGTAACAGTGGTTCTCCTGGGCCATTGCGGGAAGGATCCAATGTGGCATGTGATGTACCGCGGTTGCAGCTACAAGCCTACAATTATGTGCTCCTTCGTCGCCGATAGGCGTCCTGCCCTTCTTTGGAAGTGTGGCACCGATGATTCCTAGATAGAGTCTCTCAAATAGGGTCGAACTGAACTGCTAGACTATGTTGAGTGATAAACTCAATGATTCAAAAAAATTAAGAGATGGATGAAATTACACAAGGAATCCTGGTCTCAAAGAAGAGGGAAATGGGGATATGGCGAAATCGGTAGACGCTACGGACTTGATTTTATTGAGCCTTGTTTCTATTTTCATGCCCTGGTTGCTTAGTTGTGCTCAGGTTTTACCCTGTGCATCCAACATTGCTCACTTTCCCCTCCCTCCTCCAACCCCTACTCACAGAAGTCCAAAGGAAGCACCGTCGTCCAGTCAAAGCCTTTGACCTTTACCTACTGGCGAGTGGGGCCACGTTGAAAGAACATGCAGTGCCCCCATGTTTGGTTTTGGTAATTGATAACAATCTCTATGGACTAATGGTTGCCTTGAGTTATATTTGAAGGTTTTGTCCATAGGCTTTTCTTGGAGTACATGTGTTGGTTTCAAGGAGAGTTTGTGTCGACCAAGGTGCTATTCAAGGAATTACCTAAAGACTGGTCTTGTGAGAGGTTGATCAAGACTAAGTCAAAGAGTGAATCAAGTTGATCGACACACAAAGCGTAGAAGATGTACCGAGAGGGATCAAGTGATCCCATGGTATGGTAAGCATTGTCAATTACGCTTTGTGTACTAACCCATGGTCTTCGTGAGAGTTCTTTGTGGGGTTAGGTTGCTCTGTGCAAGTTCAAGTGATGCATCACGAAGATATCGAGTGCTTGAAGCTTGCCGTCCATTGTGGTGACAATGGACTTGTGGAGATGTGCCGAAGAGTGGCTCACCCATAGTGGAGTATGGGGGAGCAATCTACTAGTGTTCACCAAGCCAACACAATCAAGAAAGGTGGTCCAACTTGAGGAAGTCAAGATCGTCTACATCTAGCTCAAGTGGACTTTATGCAAGGCAAAGGTTTGCCCTTGATAGGTTTTCTATTTTATCGGTCTTGTTGTGGAATTGTCACGGCAGATGTCCTAGCGAAAGGACTTAGTCGTAGGGCCATCACAACTAGGAAGCTTAAAGGGGTTAATCGGGACAAAGGACACAAGAGGTTTATATTGGTTCGACCCTTTACGGTGAAGGTAAAGCCTAGTCCAGTTGATGTTGTATTGCTAGGTTTCGATGACCAAGGAGCGAATCTGCTATCTTGGCTATCGATCGCTTGTTTTCTTGTCCTAAGACGCCGCCGGGTCGTCCCCTTATATACACGGGTTGACGCCTGGCGGCCTATAGAGTCTCGGCCGGCTCATAAAACGTGTCCGGCTCGGTGACTTCGTTTATATGCCTTTCTTTACAAGTCTTTCTTTACATATGGCGGTTTACAATATTGGGCCTTAAGCCGCCTCTGGGCTTAGGCCTTCTACAAGTCTTAATAAACTATCACCTTGAATATTACCGGGCTTCTTTTTGTAACCCGCCATTAGGGTTGACCCGACCCCTCCTGGGCGGGTCATACCTAGTAGCTATATCCCCAACATTAGGCCCAGGTTGACTTGAACTTTGTTCTTTGTCAATCTTCAACATTTAGACGAAATCCATCTTCCTCTGTCTGAAAAAACTCTGTAACCCGCCATGACGTCATCTTCTGAAAACATGAAAGCCTGCTATGACGTCATCTTCAACGGATCTTTTATCTTTTAATGTCTTCCGAGAATCAAGGCGTCCGTTTAGCTGGATAATCATTATTTTGGTCTTCCTCAATTTTCGCTCCTGCCCGTTCACTTCTTTCCCTTATAAATAGGCTTGGCCGGTCCTTCTTCTTTTTTATTCTTCCTTCCATCTTCTCGCTACCTCTCTGCTTCTCGAGCTCCGCCGCTGCCATAGCACTCACCATTGCCCTCAATGTCGGCTGCTGCATCACCCTGAGCTCGTCCAGAGAACCGCGACGACTCTTCACAGTAGATCTGCATCTCGTAAGTTCCTTCTTTTTCACGCACTTAGATCTGTATTAGGGTTGCGAGTTCATCGGTTTTCTTCGCTGTTCATCACGGATCTTCTTGTAGTTCTTCCTCTGCAGCCTCTTCTGATCCAAAAAGGAACACATAACTCGTGCGGTAGTTGTTTTGCGTCCATTTTTTATACCAGTAGATCCCTTTTTTCTATACAGATGCCTCATTATAACTCAAAAACTCATATGTACTAGATTTTTAGGTCTAGAATATTTTCTTTTCGAAACGACCATTTGATCCAAAATAATAATGACAGCTTGGTAAACTTGTTTGTGCCAACACTTAGCCATTTTCTGTTTCTAGCATCCTTTGAATATCTTTAGTCATGGTGGCTTATGGCTCCGGCTTTCCTTTATATGTCATTAGCCCTTCTTTAAGACGCCATGATTCATCCGTATCATGATCATGAACCTGTAACTTCATCAAATAAATTGAACCGAAAAATTACTTTCTTTTCAGCTTCCCCTTTTTCACCATGCCATCAAAAGCACCGACAGTCTGCAACTGGGTCCCCTCCAAAGTAACTGAGGATAACTTGAAAGAGTTTGTCACTATTGGATTTTTGCCAGAGAAAAACATTATGTCTTATCGTGCTCCTGACCCGAACGAGGAACGGCCTAATCCCAAAGATGGTGAAGTTATTGTCTTCACTGACCACATGAATCGGGGGTTTTCACCACCCGGCTCAAAGTTCTTCAGAGACGTTCTTCATTTTTTCAAACTTCACCCTCAAGATCTTGGACCCAATTCCATATCCAACATCTACAATTTTCAAGTTCTCTGTGAGGTGTATCTTCAAGAAGAGCCGACTGTGGAACTCTTCAGAGAGTACTTTTATCTGAACCGCCAGAATGAGAGTACCAATGGCCCTAGCTTGGACCTCGGAGGAATCTCAATTCAGCGCCGACATGGCGCCGTCTTTCCCTTAATAGCCTGCCGACTAATCCTAAAGATTGGAATCAGACCTGGTTCTATTGCCAAGATACGTCTCCAGCCAATGAAAAACCACTGCCGGGTTATCGCGCGGAGCGTCTGGATTCCAAGTTTGTGCTCCCTGATAAGCTTACTGCTTCTGAACGCAAGAAGCTTATTCCATCTATTAAAAGGATCAATGCCTTACTGGGGAATGGCTTAACCGGAGTTGACTTGATCCGTTGCTGGATCTCGTGGTGGGTCATCCCTCTAAGCCGCCGATCCAAATTGATGTATGAATATGGCGGAGGCCCAGATGCTGTGTCACAGCTCTGTACAACTAACTGAAGAAGACATTGTTTTAATGTTAACCATCCTTGTGAACGACAAGTATGAGGACTGCAGTAAGGTTGGGTTAAACCCCTTCTATAAACTTAACCCGACACTAGAGGTAAAAAACCCCTGAGCTCTTTCTCTTTTGTGCTTTCCTCAGTAGTTCTAAATACTTGCATGACCTTTTATCCTGTTTATTTGTTTATAGGCCAAATCTGACTTCTGGAAGGCCAAGTATGACCATGAAGCTGCCAAGAAGGCTAGAACTGCCGCCATAGTTGCCAGGAAGACGGCCCAGAGGTCCAAGAAGAAAAGGAGCACTGCTTCAGACTTATTAAAGCTTGACGATGATACTGAGTCGGAGGTAGCCCTTGACGCCCTTGGCCAGTTTTTAATAACCTTATTGACACTGACTATTGCCAGGACGACACGGGGGCCAGCCAGGCCGTAGAAGAAGAGGTAACTATTTCCTCTGACTCAGCCCATTTGCCAAGACAGAAACTTCGACTAGTAACCCGGAAAGTAAGGTTTTCGCACCCTTTGGCTTATTTGGACCCTCATTTTCTTTTGAAAAAGTAGCAACATGAGAGCCGCCATCAGGCCCGGAATAATGAAGACGATGAATCGCCTTCCGTTTTACAACAAACTCCTCGAAAACGCCAGAATGAGGTTTCTTTCCTCTTCATCTTTTGCTTTCATTAATGAATCTATTCCCTTGCCTCATTGACTTTATTTTACCTTTTACAGGAGGTTTCTCGCTCTTCTGGCAACTCATCTCAGACTCAATTTGTGGCTTTCAAAACTGCTCCCGGGTAAGGAAAAATCATCTTTCCTCTGTATCTTTAAAAACTATATCCTTACACTAACTGTCTCATAAAACTTTTCTTAGCGGCCAAGCCAAATCCAAGAAAGCCAAGGTGATTAAGCCGTCAGAAGACCCAAAGGTTCCTGCACCTGAGCCGGCCATGCCAACTCCTCCCTCTGAAACTGAAGCACCTGAAGACCCGGCTGTTCATACTCAATTGGATCCTCCTGAGTTGTCAGCCGATGAGATCACCCTTAATCCGACTATCACTGAACCATCTAGTTCAGCTAACCCGCCAAAAACTTTTGATACTGACGTGTTGATTACTGGTAGCCGATTTGTTGAACCGGGGACCCCCACTGTGTTAGCGCGGCACACTGCTAAGCAATAAGCCTTGGAGAAGCAGAAAGTGCGTTTTGATATCTCTCACTACACTCATCTGAATGCTAGTGACATACTGTCCGGTTATCTCAGTCATGTTCATTCCAGCTGTGAGTCGGAAATTGAGATGGTCAAGCAATTACAGCTAAAATATGAGGTATGTTCTCCGGTTCACTTATACTCTGCCAGCCCCCAAGTCTTCAGATGATGAACCCGAATGATCTGTAGACATTATGATATAGGTTGATACTTTGTCTCTAAGCTTTTCGAAAGTCCAACAAAGTAGCGTAAACTTCACTTGTAGTCCCCAAGGTCCGGCTCAATT
The DNA here is from genome assembly GCF_018294505.1 of Triticum aestivum. Classification (NCBI taxonomy): domain Eukaryota; kingdom Viridiplantae; phylum Streptophyta; class Magnoliopsida; order Poales; family Poaceae; genus Triticum; species Triticum aestivum. Next base: position 733,764,555 of record NC_057797.1, on the reverse strand, counting down.
TATCATAAATGAACCGATACTTAACTTCATAACTGTCTTTTACTAGTCCCAATAAGTATTGCAATCCGGCTTAATCTTGAGAAACTTTCTGAATATCATGCATTAGCCCCCAAGTGCCAAGTGCTGTTACTTTGTAAAACACTTGGGACTTGAAACATATAAGAGTCGTAAAAAATTGCTTTGGCAGACATTAGCCCCCAAGTGTCAAGTGGTATTGCGGTGCATAGTACTTGAGACTTGAACCCTTATAACTTTTAGTTTAAGCCTTGACACACCTGTGTATATTTTGTAGAACGCCCTATCTAAATTGGGCTCCCAATTAACTGATGCAAAGACCCAGCTGACGGGTCAAGAGGCAGAAATCAAGACTGCTGACTCTAAACTCCAATTGAGTCTTTCTGATACAGAAAAATTGAAGACCAGCTTGACTGCAAAGAAGAAATCCTGGGCCGAAGAAAAGACGCTGCTGATACAAGGTGCTGAAACAGCTGAGGCGGCTGAGGAGGTTACCACGGAGCTCACCGGCTTAAAGAACTGGGTGTCTCAAATGGTCTCCGCCATCTTTGGTAAGTCATATGTATTAATCACTTATACCTTCTTTTGACCCGGAATATAAGCCGCCTGCTGAGCCTTTGTTTAAAAAACACTCGCAGGTCCACGAAGCAAAAATCTGAGCCAAGACAGTGTGACCAAATTGAATGCAGTTTATACCTTAGTGGAGCAATTGTATACTGGCGCTCAACGAGCACTTGCCACCATCTCCCCTGCCAACCAAGGGCCCAATCGGTTGAGTGATGTCTTGAAGAAGTTATCAATCTTACCCACCAGGTTTCAAGAAGTCAAACGATCCTGTGCCAAAGCCGGAGCCCTGACTGCCCTGAGCCGCTCCAAAGCCTGGGTGCCATATCTAGACCCGGTGGATGTGGCTAAGGGGTACCCTACTGTGAAGGAAGACGGGACTCCATTTGATCAAGATGACTTCATTGCCTATGTGAGGGGAGTTCGACCTCAAGCTACCATTCTTGGAGATGAGACCAACATCGATAAATATCAGTCAGGTTTTGATATGGAGAATAAGAAGATGGCGACTCCCTCTTATAAGGTGACATATCTTATCCCACCAGTTCGTCAACACACTTTTGCTCCAGAAGTTGACCCGGCCGGCTTGATTGATGATGAGGCGGAGTTCATTGCTTTGAATGGCTTTAACTGGTCCAAGCCCAGCTTCCAATCAGTAGAAGGAGATGAACCGGTGAGGGGAGAGTCATAACCATCTTGTGGGCTCTCAAAGCCTTGTAATAGATTTAGCTTAAAAACTGCATGTGTTGCTTATGCCATCGCACACAAAATGTTGCATATTACTCTTTGCCAGCACATCTTTGATTATATCTGCAAAGTTTTAACTTTGCTCCTACAAAAAATGAAAGAGCTGGCCTGGCAGTTTAACACCGAACAGGTCAAAAACACCCGGTATATGCCTTTATTGGAAAAGATAAACACGGTTGGAAAAACCTGTTTGTGAACAACACTGTCATACCTGTGTTTCTGGACTGCCGGTTTTCATGATCTGGATGATGAGGTTAATGACCCAATCTTTTTGAGAAGTCAATGCTTCCATATACCTGATGACTATCATGCCTTGGCGGCTTATTGTTAAATAATCGAGCCGGTTTAAATAAAAACCATACTGATAGTTTAGATTTGAGACAATAAAAATCATTAAGACAAAATAGCAGATTTCAAACAACATAAATTTGGGGGTTTCTGATTCGAATACGATCAGTAAACCGGACCAAAGGGGTTAAGCTAAAATTCGAATACGATCATATAGCCCCCAGTGGCTTTGGCGTTGCACCGATCAAGAGGGTACCGACAGCTATGTTCTCTTTGGTTCGAATACGACCTATGTTTGAACAGGAAGCCCCGAAATGACCTCGAGAGGTTTTTACCGACCCTGATTCGAATACGATCCAAGTTGGACCCAAAAGGGGTTAAGCTATGATTCGGATAGGATCAAGAAGCCCCCTAGTGAGTTTGGCTTTGAGCCGATCAAGAGGGTTATGACAGCTATGTTCTCTTTGGTTCGAATATGACCTATGTTTGAACAGGAAGCCCCCAAGTGACCTATGAGGTTTACAACTAGATTCGAATATGATCATAAGCCAGACCAAAAAGGTTAAGCTAAATTCAGATATGATCAGCTCCTTAATAGTCACTTAAATAATGAAAATAGTAAAGATATATGATCTTTGAAGAGGAAAAAGACAGAAGTCCTGCTTTATTACTTATCATAATATATACAACGTCAAAGTATGTACTTGACGAGAGCCGGTAGCTCATGTGTAGTATGGCCGAAGCTGAGCAATGTTCCACGGCCGACGGGTCTCCTCCTCCGACTTACGTGAGTCTTTGTGCTCTTGGACGTCAATGAGGTAATATGACCCGTTGTTTAAATTCTTGCTGACCACAAAAGGTCCTTCCCAAGGCGGGGATAGTTTGTGTGCATCAGACAGATCCTGGATGAGCCGGAGCACTAGCTCACCTTCTTGAAAGGTCCTGGACTTAACCCAGCGGCTGTGATAACGACGTAGGTCCTGTTGATAAATTGCTGATCGAGCCGCCGCTAAATCTCTCTCCTCATCTAACAAGTCAAGTGCATCCTATCAGGCTTGTTCATTATCACCTTCAACGCAAGCCGCCATGCGAGGCGAGTCATGATGGATGTCACTAGGTAGCACTGCTTCTGCTCCATAAACCATGAAGAAAGGTGTATAACCTGTAGACCTGTTAGGTGTGGTGTTGATGCTCCACAACTCTGAGGGTAATTCCTCTACCCAACAACCCGGCGTCCGTTGTAAGGGAACCATAAGCCAGGGCTTGAGACCTTTTAAGACTTCCTGATTTGCTCTCTCAGCCTGACCATTAGATTGAGGGTGAGCTACGGAAGAAACATCGAGCCGGATATGCTCACGTTGACAAAACTCCTCCATAGCACCTTGGGACAAATTAGTGCCATTGTGAGTGATAATGCTGTGTGGAAAACCAAAGCAAAAAAATCACCTTTTTCATGAACTGAACCGCCGTGGCTGCATCACACTTACTCACTGGCTCTGCCTCAACCCATTCTGTGAATTTGTCAACTGCCACTAAAAGATGTGTCTTTTTATCCTTGGACCTTTTGAAAGGTCCAACCATGTCAAGCCCCCAAACTGCAAACGGCCAAGTGATTGGAATCATCCGCAACTCTTGAGCTAGCACATGCGCTCGTCGTGCAAATTTTTGACATCCATCACACCTACTGACCAGATCCTCTGCATCAGCATGAGCCATTAACCAGTAAAAACCATGACGAAAAGCATTGGCCACAAGAGACTTTGACCCGGCGTGATGACCACAATCCCCTTCATGGATCTCACGAAGTATTTCTTGACCTTCTTCAGGAGAAACACAACGCTGAAACGCTCCAGTGACGCTGCGATGATACAACTCTCCGTCAGAAATCGTCATTGACTTGGACTGCCGGGTTATCTTTCGGGCCAGGGTCTCGTCCTCTGGAAACTCGCCCCGGGTCATGTAAGCCAGGAACGGTACTGTCCAGTCTGGAATAACATGAATAGCCGCCACTAACTGTGCCTTCGGGTCAGGAATAGCCAAATCTTCCTCTGTAGGCAACTTAACAGACGGGTTATGCAAAACATCCAAAAAGGTGTTAGGTGGTACCGGCTTACGCTGAGATCCCAACCGGCTTAATGCATCGGCCGCTTCGTTCTTTCTGCGGTCAATGTGTTCCACTTGATAACCCTTAAAATGCCCCGCAACAGCGTCGACCTCGCGGCGATAAGCCGCCATGAGAGGATCTTTGGAATCCCACCTGCCTGACACCTGTTGAGCCACCAAATTTGAATCGCCAAGGCACCGGACCCGGCTCAGACTCATCTCTTTAGCCATTCAAAGACCATGGAGCAAGGCTTCATATTCTGCTGCGTTGTTAGTACAAGGAAACATCAATCGCAACACATAACAAAACGTGTCCCCTCGAGGAGAAGTTAAAACAACTCCAGCCCCCGAGCCTTCCAACTGTCTGGACCCATCAAAATGAATTGTCTAATATGTGTTGTCTGGTTTCTCCTCTGGCATCTGCAACTCTGTCCAGTCATTAATGAAGTCAACCAGCGCTTGAGATTTGATCGTAGTACGTGGCATATACTTCATACCATGAGACCCAAGTTCAATAGCCCACTTGGCGACTCGTCCTGTGGCTTCTCTATTTTGAATGTGTCTCCTAGAGGAGCAGAGCTAACCATAGTGATTGGGTGACCCTGAAAGTAATGTTTGAGCTTCCGGCTTGCCATGAACACCCCATAAACGAGCTTCTGCCAGTGTGGATATCTTTGTTTAGATTCAATGAGCACCTCATTGACGTAGTAAACCGGTTGTTGGACCGGATGTTCCTTGCCAGCCTCCTTTCGCTCCACAACAATGGCCACACTGACCGCACGTGAGTTAGCAGCTACATATAACAACACCGGCTCTTTCTCAACCAGAGCAGCAAGAACTAGCAGCTCAGCAAGCTGTTTCTTCAGATCCTTAAAAGCAGAGTTAGCAGTGTCACTCCAAACAAAGTCATCCGCCTTTTTCATCATTTGATACAAAGGCATCGCCTTCTCCCCTAACCGGCTTAAGGCAGCGACGCGACCCGCCAAACGATGAACGTCATTGATGCACACCGGTTTGGCCAGAGATGTAATTGCCTTAATTTTCTCCGGATTAGCCTCAATACCTTTGTTAGACACCAAAAAACCCAAAAGTTTGCCAGCTGGGACTCCAAAAACACATTTGGCCGGGTTAAGCATCATCTTGTAGACCCGGAGGTTATCAAAGGCCTCCTTCAGATTAGTTACCATGGTTTCCTTCTCTCTGGATTTTACTACTATGTCATCCACATAAGCATGAACATTACGCCCAATCTGACTGTGAAGACAATTTTGTACACATCGTTGATAAGTCGCCTGGGCACTTTTCAGTCCAAAAGACATAGACACATAGCAGAAGGCTCCAAACGGAGTGATGAAAGCCATCTTCTCCTGGTCCTTAACTGCCATCTTGATCTGATGATAACCTGAATATGCATCCAAAAAACTCAAATGCTCGCAACCCGCCGTAGCATCAATGATCTGATCAATACGAGGGAGAGCAAAAGGATCGGCCGGACAAGCCTTGTTCAACTCGGTGTAATCCACACACATACGCCAGGTGCCATTCTTCTTGAGTACAAGCACCGGGTTAGCCAACCACTCTGGGTGAAAAACTTCAACAATGAACCCGGCCGCCAAGAGCCGGACCACCTCTTCTCCAATGGCCTTGCGCCTTTCCTCATTAAACCATCGAAGAAACTGCCTGACCAGCTTAAACTTCGGAACAATATTAAGAGTGTGCTCAACGAGTTCTCTCGGGACACCCGGCATGTCAGAAGGTTTCCATGCAAAGATGTCCCGGTTCTCACGGATGAACTCGATGAGCGCACTTTCCTATTTTGGATCCAAGTTGGCGCTGATGATGAACTGTTTGGATGAGTCGCCAGGCACAAAATCAACCATTTTGGTGTCATCAGCTGACTTGAATTTTAGCACCGGTTCATGCTCCGTAGTTGGCTTCTTCAAAGACGTCATGTCTACCGGGTCAACATTATCTTTATAAAACTTTAACTCCTCTATCGCACAAACAGACTCAGCATAAGCAACATCACCTTCTTCACATTCCAGGGCTATTTTCCGGCTTCCATGTACTGTGATGGTGCCTTTGTAACCCGGCATCTTGAGCTGCAGATACACATAACACGGCCGAGCCATGAACTTGGCATAAGCCGGCCGTCCAAACAGAGCATGATATGGGCTTTTGGTCTTAACCACCTCAAAAGTTAACTTCTCACCCCTGGAATCATATCATCCCCAAAGGCTACTTCCAGTTCAATCTTACCAACTGGGTATGCCGACTTACCAAGCACAACACCATGAAAAACAATGTTGGATTGTTTAAGACTCTTATCATTCAACCCTATTCGATGAAACATCTCATAATAGAGGATGTCGATGCTACTGCCTCCGTCCATGAGCACCTTAGTGAACTTATATCCACCAACCTGAGGTGCCACCACCAAGGCCAAGTGACCCGGATTATCAACCCGGGGAGGGTGATCTTCCCTACTCCACACAATAGGTTGTTCTGACCACCTCAAATAACGTGGAATCGCCGGCTCAATAGCATTGACAACCCTCTTATGAAGCTTCTGGCCCTCTTGCATAAACTAGTGGTAAATACGTGGTACTGCCCACTATTCAATTGTTTTGGGTTACTCTGATACCCGGACTGTTGCTGTTGTTGCTGCTGATTACTTTGGCCGGGTTGCTGATTATAGCCACCCTGGTTACTCGGATGGCCCTGACCGTGAAAACCGCCTCCGCCTGAACAGGCGCCCGGGCCATGAAAGCCGCCTCTACCTAACCGCCGCCAGGTCCGTGGCTACCATCAAACACATTGGAATTTTTAAATGCCTTCATGATCGTACAGTCCTTCCACAGATGGGTAGCTGGCTTCTCCCGGGTGCCGTGTCTTGGACAAGGTTCATTCAGTAGTTGCTCGAGGGTGGGACCTGACCCGCCTGACCGAGGAGGTGGTCTACCCTTGTGCCATTGGTTGTTGCCCTGTGTATTGGTGTTAGCCACAAACTCGCCAACCTTACATTTATTACCTCCTTGATTCGCCGGGTTATGCTGGTGACCCTTGCCATTGCCGTTCTTCTTTCCCTTCCCTATCTTTTCTTTATCAGACACGGGATCCTTGGTACTGTCAGAATCAGCATATTTGACCAAGGCCGCCATCAACTGGCCCATGTCATTACAATCACGCTTGAGCCGCCCCAGCTTCTGTTTCAGAGGTTCAAAACGGCATTTTTTCTCCAACATTAAGACCGCGGAGCCGGCATCCATCTTATCAGATGAATGTATTATCTCCTTGACCCGGCGCACCCAATGGGTCGTGGACTCACCTTCCTCCTGCTTACAATTAGTCAGGTCCATGATTGGCATAGGTTGTTTACGCGTGTCCTTGAAGTTCTGAATGAACCGGGCTTTTAACTCCGCCCATGAGCCGATGGAGTTGGGTGGCAACCCTTTCAACCAAGTGCGAGCCGTTCCATCCAACATCATAGTGAAATACTTAGCCATTGCTGCATCGCTGACCTCCAACAGCTCCATCGCCATCTCATAACTTTAAATCCATGCCCCAGGCTGCAAGTCGGCCATGTAATTAGGCACCTTACGAGGCCCCTTAAAGTCTTTTGGCAAGCTCTCATTACGTATAGCCGGCACCAGGCAAGGGACACCTCCTGTTCTTGTGGCCACTCCTGCCTCAACAGAGGTTGCTGGATAAACCGGAAAAGCCTGATGAGACTCCTGCTCAGCTGCCAGTTGAACCGCCCGCTCAGCCTCTTGACGAATTCTCTCTTGATCCGCCAAGTTAAGGCCCCCCTGCGCCGACTCATGCCTGCGCGGTTGGTTATGGAATTGAGCATTGCTCGACATAGCGGCTGAGTCCATATGCCTGCTATAGCTCGGGCTCCGGCTTGGGCGAGGGGTTGAATGGATTCTGTCTTGACTGTAAGAGTACGCATCCTACTGTGCCAGAGCCGTCTGAAGAAGTTCTCTCACCCTTCGTGTTTCAATTGCTGTCGGAGACTGGCCTTCCATCGGGAGAGCCGCCAAACGAGCCGATGCAGCGATGAGATTCTCCAAAGAGTTAGAAAAGTGACCCAGTGGTATTGGTGTGTAATGAGGCGGAGTAGTATTCATACGGGGTGGCTCCATGGCCCGCGGTTGAACCGGCGCCCCAGCCCCGGGTGTCGTGATCCGGTTTGACTCCGGCGGGTTACTTGGACCAACCCAGGGTGTGTGGAAGAGATTCCTAGGGTCGTAAGTCAGAGGCAAACGTGACTGAGTTTTCTGGTGCCTTCTCCTCATGACCTTGTTTGACGTGTTTAGATCCACCGAGAGCCGGAAAGTCTCTGCCTGAAGCTGCTGAGAACGAGCATCCAAAGCAGCCCGCTCCGCGGCCATCCTGACCTCTTATGCTGTTAAATTTTCCTTGGCCTATGCCATCTCTTCGCGTAGCCGTGCTACCTTCGCGTCATGCTGAGGCTTATCCGCCGGCTCCACTACAACAATTGTCGGTGTCAAAACCGGCGGATCTCGGGTAGGGGGTCCCGAACTGTGCGTCTAGCTAGGCGGATTGTAACAGGAGGCGGGGGACACGATGTTTACCCAGGTTCGGGCCCTCTTGATGGAGGTAATACCCTACGTCCTGCTTGATTGTTCTTGATAATATGAGTAGTACAAGAGTTGATCTACCACGAGATCGAAGAGGCTAAACCCTAGAAGCTAGCCTATGGTATGATTGTTGTTGTTGGTCCTACAGACTAAACCCTCCGGTTTATATAGACACTGGAGGGGGCTAGGGTTACACAAAGTCGGTTACAAGGAAGGAGATCTACATATCCGTACTGCCAAGCTTGCCTTCCACGCCAAGGAGAGTCCCATCCGGACACGAGATGAAGTCTTCAATCTTGTATCTTCATAGTCCAATAGTCCGGCCAAAGGATATAGTCCGGCTGTCCGGATACCCCCTAATCCAGGACTCCCTCAGTAGCCCCTGAACCAGGCTTCAATGACGATGAGTCCGGCGCGCAGATTGTCTTCGACATTGCAAGGCGGGTTCCTCCTCCGAATACTTCATAGAAGATTTTGAACACGAGGATCGTGTCCGGCTCTGCAAAACAATTTCCACATACCATCATAGAGAGAATAATATTTCCATAAATCTAATCTGCTGACGTATCCCATAGATTGTCTTTATTCGAATCGTTTTTCATAACCAATCTCAGCGTGTTTCGCGAGGCGGTTTCCTTGGCATGTCTTGTCGAAGCAGAGATCGTGTCCCCTTTATTACGAGATTTTCATCAATACAGACGTGGGTAACCCAACCGTGCCTATTGGTAGGACTCCTAGATCTTAGGCAAGTCCCAAACGGCCAGAGGAGGACGCTTGATATTCACCCTCTTTATAAAGGGGACAAGGCTTTTTCTTTTTTCCCTCTTGTGCTCAATCAAATCCTTCCCCCGCCTCGAGTTCTAACACCCAAAACTCAGGTCAGGTGCTTCGGACCTTCAACTATGTCCGAATCCAACCTTCAAGGTCGGTGGATGCCTTCCTCCATCACGGAGGAGGACATCAAGAGGTTGAGAGAGGCCAGATATCTGACCGCCGAAATTTCGCATCGGCTGCCCACCCGAGGGCAGGTCGTCCCTACTCCCGAACCCAACAAGAGTGTCATGTTCGTCTCCCACTTCCTCCAGGACTAGGCCTCGCTCTGGATTCCTTTGTTAGGGGTCTTCTGTTCTATTATGTGCTAGATTTTCACGATCTGGCCCCGGATTCCCTTCTTCACATTTCGTCATTTATTGTCGTATGTGAGGCCTTCCTCCGCATTACCCCTCACTTCAGCCTGTCGCTCAAGACCTTCGATGTGAAGCCGAAGATGATCGAGGGGCAGCACGCAGCGTGTGGAGGCGCTTTAATAAGCAAAATTGCTGACGCTCCATGGCCTGAGGGTAGCTTTCCAGAGGTGTTCGGATTGTCGCAGCGGGAGTGGTTCTACATCACAGCTCCCCAAAGTGCCAAGTGGGTAGCTGCCCCCACCTTTCGCTCAGGCCCCCCACCACAACTGATGTCATGGATCAGCAGGGGGCTGAGCCGGGGTCCAGCCAAGGACGTGCCAATACTGCAAAGCCGTATCCGAGATCTCTTTGAGAGAGATTTCAGTCTGGTTATGGTAGTGCAAGTTATGCTAGTTCATCGAGTCCAGCCTTGCAAACGCCGGCCCCTTCGCATGTGGGAATTCAACCCGGAAGGACCGCGAGTTATTCAACACTTCGTTGGCATGACGTCGAGGAGATGTACAAATTGTTCTTCGGACCACAAATAATGTGTTCGGACATCACTGAGGATGCAGGTCTGAGCTGCAATCGCCCGGATACCCAAGTAAGTAGCCCCGCATCCGAACACACTGTCTGTTTGTTTATCGCAACATCGCCCTAAAAAAGCCGCTCTTTGACCAGGATTGGATAGCGAAGGCAAAGTTGATCAGGTGTCCGGCCCCCCTCCCCGAGACATCACCAAATCCCGTGGTAACCAGGATGCTGGAGATCACGCCTTATCAAGCTCCCTCAGGAGAAGATAAAGGGGGGACAAGGAGGCTAGCGCCTCCGCGAAGGAGGTTAACCAGGGAGGAGGAACTGAAACTTCCTCTCCCCAGGGAAGGAAGAGGAACGCCTCTGAAGACCCGGAGACCACGGTCTCCAAACGGGGGAAGAAATCTTCGCCGGAGGGTCCTGCCCTGGGGGATACCCTGGCCGCACTATGCCCTCAAGGGGATCAACCCTCCACCGAGCTGTAAGTAAAACAGTACTTAATAATGAAAATATCTGGCCTTACTTCTGAGGAAAATAACCGAAGCATTTATCTTGCAGTTCAGATCTAGCCCTTCTCAGCAGAGCTCGTCTTCAGGGGATCTTCTTCCAGAAATGATGGAGAGCGAAACACCTCCCCCTGCCATACCGCCTCATGAGGCGGGCGACCCCACGGTGTCGTCGCGGAGGGTTTCTCCTGATCCGGCAAGGCCAGAAGGTAATCCTATGGCCACCCGAAGTCCTCAGTATCTGGCCCTTGAAGAGGGCAATAGAAAGAGTCCGACACCGTCTGGTGTACGGTCGGACGTACTGAGGGATCTGCTAGAGCAAGCGGCTATCTCAGAAGAGCATCGCACGTTGATGGGTACGGTGATTGAAAGGATTTCGTCCGCCAAAATCAGGTTGCATGAAGCCTTTATGAGTCTACTGATGGGTTTTGAGGTACGAGAAATGATGTACATGTTTGACAGTACCGCACATTTTTAGATGTGCCCTGTGTAGATAGTCGCCCCTGAGACTCTGGGTGCTGTCGAAGACAACAACGCACAGAGGATCATAGTCCCAGGAATAATCATGCCGCCTTAATATGCAGGTGGCAGAGGGTCCGGTGGCCAGCCGGACTGATGAGTTTGCCGAGCTAAAGCGGCAGCTTGACGTGGCAGACGCCGACATCGTACATGTCAACAAGCGGCTTGACGAGGCACAGGGTATGTGATTCCTCCGGTGACACATGGGAAGTGGAGCATGATGCCAGTATCTATAACATGTGTGTGAATGCAGATGAAGCTGCGGCCATGGAGAACCTTCAGGCGGAACTTGCCCGAGCCAAAGAACAAGCCAGGAAAAGCGATGCGGCTGCCCTAAAGGCAATCGAGGAGCTGAAAGCCGAACAGGATGCTCACTGCCAAAGCAAGGAGGAAATAGCCAGGATGGTTGTGGAATTGAAGAACGCCGCTAACCGTTACGAGCTTCTTGAAAAGGAAGATCGAGCGAAGAGGACAAACCTGGAGAAGGCCACGATGGCGACCAAAGACACCCGCTCTGCAATGAGAGCGATGAAGGAGGAGCTACGTCAAGCCGGGGATATCACGGCTGGGAAGCCCTTTATGCTGCGGATGAAGTTTGGAGATCCTCATTACGCCCCTTTGGATTGGCTGTGGAGTTCTGCGGACGCATATCTGGACTTAGCGGCGAGTGATGCTGATGCGGCCGAATACTTCCGAGATCAAAAAGATCGCGAAGTGGAAAAGTTGTTCTGGTCACAATTTAACGTTCCAGAGCATCCGCTTCCATTGACTGATCGGTTGGCCGAATGGGCCAAGCTGAATAGATTGTCCGGACTCGCTATGAGGTCTGTTGTGGATCATCTGTGGCCGGAAAGGCCAAAGCCGAACAATTATTTTAGTTTGGTGCACTAGTTCCTTGGTGCGGTGCCGCACATCAACACAATGAAGAGGTCGGCGTGCGTAGAGGATGCGTGGATGGCCCTTGCCCGTGTGAAGACATATTGGGCGGAGATGGAGGCCACCGCCATTGCAGCCCAAGATTCGGACGAGAGCCGAGTACCTGCCGAGCACTACTTTCGAGAAGTTCTTGAGGGCGCTCGTTCGATAGATGCGCAGTGCTCAAAGAATATTATGTTCTAATGACATGTATTCCCATTGAAAAATAATGTTTTATTGAGTTTATCAAGGCTGTTTTTATACTTTTGCCCGAAAGTACTATGATGCCTCCTATGCGGCTGTTTATGTATATATGTATATAACCTGAAAGATGGCAGTCGTTGGCTTCAGCCCCCACACATATAATGCGGGGGTGCTCGCAGAAGACGCATGTTCACACTTGATCCAACGTCTTGGTCCATTAAGGAGGTGATAGCGCAGCAAACTAGGCAATCGGACTATAATGCTTTAACACTTTCACTTAGCCAGAGGAATTTGACAGTGGGGCTACTATATAGCCCCTGGTGGCTCCGCGCTCATCCGAATTCGGGGCGCGTACATGCCTGGCCGGGAAACGGCCCTAAGGCGGAGGAATCCCGAAGATTCCACTAGGTCATCGAGTGGTTGACCAGTCTCACGCTATATCATGACAGTCGGTTTTCGGCTTTCTCTACTGAGGTGCTCGTCCGGATGAACTAGGGCACAATCGTAGTAGTTCTCCTGGTGCCGCCCTAGCCGATAGAGCGGAACGTAAGGCAACAAAACACAGGAGCCGGGCAAACCCAACATTTGACCAAAGACATGATTCGGACCTGATGCATATAAGGCCAAACTAGCGACGTCGAACACTCCCTAAGGTATTCGGTCTTTATGATGTAAACCGGGCTAAACAGTTCCCTTTGTAATAAGCCCCTGGTGTCCAGGTACATGCAATATTCTGACATGGCCACATGCCAATACGTCAGCATCCTTCTCAGTTGTACTGAGAATCCGGGGGATGTGTATCAACAAGAGATAGTAAAAAAGGTTTACGCAAGGTCTTAATCTAAAAAGAATCCTTGGAACGGGTCCCTGCTGCACGTCTGCACATGTGTCTCTATTGTGCCGTATCCTGGACGGGTGTAGCACGATGGTCATCTGAAAAAGAGAGGAACTTGGTTGAAAAGTTGTCGTGCAAAAGGTAGGTTATACTAAATAAACCATGTATAGTTCCAGATGTGTAAAGTTGAGCCTAATTGTCACTTGTTCACACGCGTTGAGCCCCTTGTATTGTTGTAGGGGTATAGCCATCAAACCTGTATCAATTATATATAGCTACACCGGACTCATCTAACCGTGTCCGTGGTCTTAACGACCTGTCAGATGCTCTAGTTAGTGAGGTCGTCTAGTGTGCAGCTGCCAAGGCAGCCGGACGGTCTTCCGCGCGCAAGGAGCGCTCAATATTTCCATTTACTGTAATGATGCCACATGGACCGGGCATCCTAAGCATGAGAGAAGCGTAATGCGGTATTGCATTAAAGCGAGCGAAAGCTTCGCGTCCGAGTAGTGCTTGATAGCCACTTTGGAACGGAGCGATGTGGAAGGTTAACTTTTCGCTGCGGAAGTTATCGACAAAGCCGAATATAACCTCTAGTAGCAGGGAGCCCGTACAATGGGCTTCTGGGCCTGGCGTTACTCCTTTAAAGGTAGTATTGCTATGGCTGATTTTTGCTGGGTCTATCCCCATTTTGCGGACTGTGTCCTAATATATCAGGTTTAAACTACTGCCGCCGTCCATCAAGACTTGTGTGAAGTGGTATCCGTCAATTATCGGGTCTAACACCAAGGCAGCCCATCCTGCATGCCGGATACTTGCCGAGTAATCCCGATGGTCAAAGGTGATCAGTTTGGACGACCAGTGGCAGAACTCCGCGGTGATAGGCCCTTGGGCATGTGTCTCTAGGAGTGACGCTTTGTTTCTCCCCTTCATCACGTGTAACACGTTTACTATTTGGACTTCTGGTGGGAATTTCTTTCGTTCCCGAGTGCTTTGCTTGCGAGGCTCGTCCTCGTCTTCGCTTGGTGTATCCTGCCCCTTGTGTTCGGCGTTGAGTTTGCCGGACTGCTTGAAGACCCAACATTCTCTATGGGTATGATTTGCAGGTTTATTGGGGGTGTTGTGGATCTGACATAGTTTGTCCAGAATTTTGTTCAGGCTGGACAGTTCGTCTCTGTTGCCTTTGGAGGGCAGCTTTTGCTGACCTGGTCGAGAGCTTCTGAATCCGGCGTTTACTGCCGTGCTCTTCGGGCTGTCTTCTTTATTTCGGCGCTTGTTTTTGCTGCGTCATGGTTTCCCGTTTCCGTCCCTGACTTCGGATGTACTTGGGTTACTGGTGCTACATCGGGCTAACCAGCTGTCCTCGCCCGCACAAAAGCGGGTCATGAGGCTTGTTAATGCTGCCATTGTTCTCGGTTTTTCTTGGCCGAGGTGTCTGGCAAGCCATCCGTCTCGAACGCTGTGCTTGAAAGCTGCTAAGGCTTCGGCATCCGGACAGTCGACTATTTGGTTCTTTTTAGTGAGAAACCTATTCCAAAGCTTTCGGGCTGACTCTCCGGGCTGTTGAGTTATATGACTTAAATCGTCCGCATCCAGTGGTCGGACATAGGTCCCTTGAAAATTTGCCCGAAAAGTGTCTTTGAGCTCTTCCCAGCTTCCAATGGAGTTTTCAGGGAGGCTTTTAAGCCAGTGCCGAGCTGGCCCTTTGAGCTTGAGGGGGTAAGTACGTGATGGCGTGGAGATCGTCTCCTCAAGCCATGTGGATATGGAGGATGTAGTCCTCAATCTAGATCCCAGGGTATGTCGTTCCGTCATACGCCTCTATGTTTACGGGTTTGAATCCCTCTGGAAATTCATGGACCAGCACCTTATCGGTGAAACATAGGGGGTGTGCGGCACCCCTGTATTTGGGTGTACCGTGGTGTTCGGATTTTTGTTGTGTTGCATTGTGTGCTGGAGCGCGCTTGCTTGGCCCGTAGATGGATCTGGTTGCGCCGTCCTTTTGATGCGAGCCCTCACATGGATCGCGTATTGGCTTGTGTGCGGCGTCGTTTGCCGCTCTATGTTGGCCACGAGGTCATCTATCTGACCGGATGGCTGTTTTGTTTTTTGATTCCGGGGGATCTAAGGCCTCCTCATCGAATTCAGGTAGCAGCTTTCACTTCGGGTAGCTCTTTGTGTGGCGACTACCGCCGTACTTTGCTGCAGTGTTGAGTACTTCACTCCATCTAATTCTGAGTGTGTCTTGTGCAGCCCTGAGCCTTTGCTTCTGCTTTTCAGACTCCTCGCAGTGGCAACAAGCCTTTGATGGGTACTCTGTTGCTCTGGGTTCCTGTCCGGTGTGATGTCATCCAGACTGTTATCTTCGCCGGAGTCGGGTTGTTCGGTTTGATTCTCCGTGTTGTCGTGGTCGGACGGTGGTTCAATGTCGTGTTTGTTGTCCACTGGCTCACCCTGCTCTATCGCTGGGTCTATATGATCGCAGTTTCTGCCGAGGCGGGATTTGGAGCGGCGCTTACGCCGCCGCTTTGACTGCTTCTCGAGGGAACAATCCTTCGCTGCGTCCTTCCGTTCCTCGTCGTCGTTTTCTTTGGGTGTGTCCACCATGTATACATCATACGATGAAGTGGGCGTCCAGTGCCCTGTGGGCAGTGGATCCTGTTCGTCTCCTGCATCGTCGTCCATACCGTCGATGTCTTCAGAGTCAAAGGCGAGCATGTCGGTCAAATCGTCGACAATGGCTACTAAGTGGGTGGTGGGTGGGCGGCGAATTTCTTCGTCATCCGCATCCCGATCTGGCCGGCCATAGTTCGGCCAGGACTCTCCTGCCAGGGAGAGAGACCTTAATGAGTTCAGTATGTCGCCAAAGGGTGAGTGCTGAAGGATATCCGCGGAGGTGAACTCCAAGATTGGCGCCCAGTTGGATTCGATAGGCACGGGCGCAGGCGGTTCGGAGTTCGTGGCCGGGGAAGAATCCGGCAGTTCGGCGTCACAGCTCCTGTGAAGGGTAAGGTCGATACTCGGCTCGATCGCCGCTGAGAATGCAGCCTTCGTGGCGGGGTCTATCCACCTGTCCATGGATGGCGCAATTGGCTCTGAATTGAGGGTCGGAGCGGTTGCCGGTGCGGTCTCCTGAACACTGTCCGATGGTAGAGCTAAATCATGCTCATCGTGACCGTGCGGCGCACTCGACAGGGGCTTGAATCCATCGAAGATCAAGTCTCCGCGGATGTCGGCCGTGTAGTTTAAGCTTCCAAACCTGACCTGGTGGCCAGGGGCGTAACTCTCGATCTGCTCCAGATGGCCAAGCGAGTTGGCCCGCAGTGCGGAGCCGTCGGATACAAAGATCTGTCCAAGGAGAAAAGTCTCACCCCGGACTGCATCGCTATCGATGATTGAAGGAGCCATCCAACCTAACGATGACGACACAGAGGAACTCTCAATGAAAGCACCAATGTCGGTGTCAAAACCGACGGATCTCGGGTAGGGGGTCCCGAACTGTGCGTCTAGGCGGATGGTAACAGGAGGCGGGGGACATGATGTTTACCCAGGTTCGGGCCCTCTTGATGGAGGTAATACCCTACGTCTTGCTTGATTGTTCTTGATAATATGAGTAGTACAAGAGTTGATCTACCATGAGATCGAAGAGGCTAAATCCTAGAAGCTAGCCTATGGTATGATTGTTGTTGTTGGTCCTACGGACTAAACCCTCCGGTTTATATAGACACCGGAGGGGGCTAGGGTTACATAGAGTCGGTTACAAGGAAGGAGATCTACATATCCGTACTACCAAGCTTGCCTTCCACGCCAAGGAGAGTCCCATCCGGACACGGGACGAAGTCTTCAATCTTGTATCTTCATAGTCCAATAATCCGGCCAAAGGATATAGTCCGGCTGTCCGGATACCCCCTAATCCAGGACTCCCTCAGCAGTCAACAGAGCTGTCAACTTATCCATGAGGTCCATTAGCACCTGATCCGGGAGCGCGCGGGGTCTCCTGACCCGGCTGCTCCCGACCCGGTGGTTATCGCTACCACAGTCGTAGAGTTCTTCCCGGGTTGAGTGCCAGCCATGAAAACTCTGCCTCGATTCGGTGGCTCAGAGAGGTCCGGAATACTGCTGCCATCGGAACAACCCCAAGCACGCCATCTTTTAACTAATACAAAGAATCTGTCTTGCCTGAGGATGACTCACCGTCAGTACAGATGGCCATCTCACCGCCATCCACTGATCCTTCAGAGAATTCACCTCCATGGATGCAACCCACGAAGGCATGCCTCACGGTAGGTTGAGCCCGGGCGGATCTCGCGCGCTGAGCCGTCTCGATGAGGTTGGTGCAGATGTCCGGCTCAGGGTCTGATTCGCCGATCCGGCTGATGAAGACATGGATTCCGCCAAAGGGGACCCAGTACCCATACTCAATTGAGCCGGCCTCGGGGCCCCAGCCTTCGTCGTCGATGTAGAGCTTGCCGCGATGACTTTTGGTCATCCGGCCCACAACGTATCCCTTGAGCCCTTCAAAGCTGCCCTTCAAGAACTCAAATCCACCGTGCGCCGGCCCCATGGTGGGCTCCAACTGTCATGGAATTGTCACGGCAGATGTCCTAGCGAAAGGACTTAGTCGTAGGGCCATCACAACTAGGAAGCTTAAAGGGGTTAATCGGGACAAAGGACACGAGAGGTTTATACTGGTTCGGCCCCTTACGGTGAAGGTAAGGCCTAGTCCAGTTGATGTTGTATTGCTAGGTTTCGATGACCAAGGAGCGAATCTGCTACCTTGGCTATCGATCTCTTGTTTTCTTGTCCTAAGCCGCTGCCGGGTCATCCCCTTATATACACGGGTTGACGCCTGGCGGCCTACAGAGTCCCGGCAGGCTCATAAAACGTGTCCGGCTCGGTGACTTCTTTTATATACCTTCCTTTACAAGTCTTTCTTTACATATGGTGGTTTAAAATATTGGGCCTTAAGCCGCCTCTGGGCTTAGGCCTTGTACAAGTCTTAATAAACTATCACCTTGAATATTACTGGGCTTCTTTTTGTAACCCACCATTGGGGTTGACCCGGCCCTCCTGGGCGGGTCATACCTGGTAGCTAGATCCCCAATAGGTCTCATGGTGGTAGTTGGGAGACCGGGTTATAGGATCGATTGCCATACTATCAAGGGGGGCTCTTGATGAGTAGCTTGATCGTATCGTTCGCAGAGAGCTCAAACCATTGCATTCTTGCATCATATTTCTTGGTTCTTGTTTGGTTCTCTTTGTGAGTCTGAGAGCTTATGGTCATCTTGATGACAAGCTCGAGTTCATTGAAAACAAAGTTCTCATGCTTCTTTTATTGCGTTTTCGGTGTTGGAGGTTTTACCGGTCTTATTCAAGGAAAGGTTCTCACTATTTTCTCTTGGGCCTTTTATAATTTCCTTCTTATTGTTATTTCTATCAAGATTGTGTTAGCCCTTGTCGCTAGCTTCCAACAAACTTGGTTTCGTTGAATTCGGAGTCCGTTTGCAGAAGTTGTGTCAGTTTTGGTGTCCTTAAAAAGGCTGCAGCGGTACTACCGCCCATGGGAGCGGTACTACCGCGGCTACTTTCATGGCTACTTCTTCTCCAGACCAAAAACTCGTCATAAGTCCAGCGGTGGTAGGCACAGATGTATTTTTTAGTACCGCTCGCAAGCAGTAGTACCGCTGCCCCTAGCGGTAGTACCGTGAGGACGAGCTGTTGGAAATATGCCCTAGAGGCAATAATAAATTGATTATTATTATATTTCCTTGTTCATGATAATCGTTTATTATCCATGCTAGAATTGTATTGATAGGAAACTCAGATACATGTGTGGATACATAGACAACACCATGTCCCTAGTAAGCCTCTAGTTGACTAGCTCGTTGACCAATAGATGGTTACAGTTTCCTGACCATGGACATTGGATGTCGTTGATACCGGGATCACATCATTGGGAGAATGATGTGATGGACAAGACCCAATCCTACGCCTAGCACTAGATCGTGTAGTTCGTATGCTAAAGCTTTTCTAATGTCAAGTATCATTTTCTTAGACCATGAGATTGTGCAACTCCCGGATACCGTAGGAATACTTTGGGTGTGCCAAACGTCACAACGTAATTGGGTGGCTATAAAGGTGCACTACGGGTATCTCTGAAAGTGTCTGTTGGGTTGGCACGAATCGAGACTGGGATTTGTCACTCCGTGTGACGGAGAGGTATCTCTAGGCCCACTCGGTAAGACATCATCATAATGTGCACAATGTGATCAAGGAGTTGATCACGGGATGATGTGTTACGGAACGAGTAAAAGAGACTTGCCGGTAACGAGATTGAACAAGGTATCAGGATACCGACGATCGAATCTCGGGCAAGTACAATACCGATAGACAAAGGGAATTGTATACGGGATTGATCGAATCCTCGACATCGTGGTTCATCCGATGAGATCATCATGGAACATGTAGGAACCAACATGGGTATCCAGATCCCGCTGTTGGTTATTGACCGGAGAACGTCTCGGTCATGTCTGCATGGTTCCCGAACCCATAGGGTCTACACACTTAAGGTTCGATGATGCTAGGGTTATTAGGAAGACTTGTATGTGATTACCGAATGTTGTTCGGAGTCCCGGATGAGATCCCGGACGTCACGAGGAGTTCCAGAATGGTCCGGAGGTAAAGATTTATATATGGAAGGTTGTTGTTCGGGTTCCAGGAAAAGTTCGGTTTTTTTCGGTATTGTACCGAGAAGCTTCCGGAAGGTTCCGGAGGATCCCGAAGGGGTCCGGAGGTCCGGAAAAGGTTCCACCACGTCTAATACAGCAGCATGGGTTGTAGGGGGGCGCCCTAAGCTTAATGGGCCAAGGGCACCAGCCCCCCCCAAGGCCCATGCGCATGGGAGAGGGGAAACCCTAAGGGGGAGGGCCTCCACTTGACTTGGGAGGCACTCCTCCCCTTGGCCGCCGCCCCAACCCTAGATGGGATCTAAGGGGTTCGGCCCCCCTCTCCCCCCACCTATAAATAGTGGAGGGGTGGGAGGGTGGCCATAGGCTTGAACCTGGCGCAGCCCTCCCTCCTCCTACCTTCTCCTCCTCCTCCATGGTGCTTGGTGAAGCCCTGCCGGAGAATCACAAGCTCCTCCACCACCACGCCGTCGTGCTGTTGGACTTCTTCCTCAACCTCTCCCTCTCTCCTTGCTGGATCAAGGCATGGGAGACGTCACCGGGCTGTACGTGTGTTGAACGCGGAGGTGCCGTCCGTTCGGCACTAGGATCTCCGGTGATTTGGATCATGATGAGTATGACTCCTTCAACCCCGTTCTCTTGAACGCTTCCGCATAGCGATCTACAAGGGTATGTAGATGCACTCTCCTTCCCTTCGTTGCTAGTTTCTCCATAGATCGATCTTGGTGACACGTAGGAAAATTTTGAATTTCTGCTACGTTCCCCAACAGTGGCATCATGAGCTAGGTCTATTGCGTAGATTCTATGCACGAGTAGAACACAAAGTAGTTGTGGGTGTTGATTTTGTTCAATATGCTTACCGTTACTAGTCCAATCTTGATTCGGCGGCATTGTGGGATGAAGCGGCCTGGACCGACCTTACACGTACTCTTACGTGAGGCTGGTTCCACCGACTGACATGCACTAGTTGCATAAGGTGGCTAGCGGGTGTCTGTCTCTCCCACTTTAGTCGGATCGGATTCGATGAAAAGGGTCCTTATGAAGGGTAAATAGCAATTGGCATATCACGTTGTGGTTTTTGCGTAGGTAAGAAACGTTCTTGCTAGAAACCCATAGCAGCCACGTAAAACATGCAAACAACAATTAGAGGACATCTAACTTGTTTTTGTAGGGTATGCTATGTGATGTGATATGGACAAAAGGATGTGATGAATGATATATGTGATGTATGAGATTGATCATGTTCTTGTAATAGGAATCACGACTTGCATGTCGATGAGTATGACAACCGGCAGGAGCCATAGGAGTTGTCTTTATTTATTGTATGACCTGCGTGTCATTGAACAATGCCATGTAATTACTTTACTTTATTGCTAACCGGTAGCCATAGTAGTAGAAGTAATAGTTGGCGAGCAACTTCATGGAGACACGATGATGGAGATCATGATGATGGAGATCATGGTGTCATGCCGGTGACAAGATGATCATGGAGCCCCGAAGATGGAGATCAAGAGGAGCAAAGTGATGATGGCCATATCATGTCACTATTTGATTGCATGTGATGTTTATCATGTTTTGCATCTTGTTTACTTAGAACGACGGTAGTAAATAAGATGATCCCTCATAATAATTTCAAGAAAGTGTTCCCCCTAACTGTGCACCGTTGCGACAGTTCGTTGTTCCGAAGCACCACGTGATGATCGGGTGTGATAGATTCTAACGTTCACATACAACGGGTGTAAGACAGATTTACACACGCGAAACACTTAGGTTGACTTGACGAGCCTAGCATGTACAGACATGGCCTCGGAACACAAGAGACCGAAAGGTCGAGCATGAGTCGTATGGCAGATACGATCAACATGAAGATGTTCACCGATGTTGACTAGTCCGTCTCACGTGATGATCGGACACGGCCTAGTTGACTCGGATCATGTAGTCACTTAGATGACTGGAGGGATGTCTATCTGAGTGGGAGTTCATAAGATGAACTTAATTATCCTGAACATAGTCAAAAGGTCTTCGCAAATTATGTCATAGCTCGCGCTTCAGTTCTACTGTTTAGATATGTTCCTAGAGAAAATTTAGTTGAAAGTTGATAGTAGCAATTATGCGGACTAGGTCCGTAAACTGAGGATTGTCCTCATTGCTTCATAGAAGGCTTATGTCCTTAATGCACCGCTCAGTGTGCTGAACCTCGAACGTCGTCTGTGGATGTTGCGAACATCTGACATACACATTTTGATAACTACGTGATAGTTCAGTTAAACGGTTTAGAGTTGAGGCACCGAAGACTTTTTTTTGAAACGTCGCGAAACATATGAGATGTTTCGAGGGCTGAAATTGGGATTTCAGGCTCGTGCCCACGTCAAGAGGTATAAGACCTCCGACGATTTTCTTAGCCTGCAAACTAAGGGAGAAAAGCTCAATTGTTGATCTTGTGCTCAGATTGTATGAGTACAACAATCATTTGAATCGAGTGGGAGTTGATCTTCCAGATGAGATAGTGATGTTTCTTCGAAGTCATTGCCACCAAGCTGCTAGAGCTTCGTGATGAACTATAACATATCAGGGATAGATATGATGATCCTTGAAATATTCACGATGTTTGACACCGTGAAAGTAGAGATCAAGAAGGATCATCAATTGTTGATGGTTAGTGAAACCACTAGTTTCAAGAAGGGCAAGGGCAAGCAGGGATACTTCATGAAACAACAATTCAGCTGCTGCTCTAGTGGAGAAACCCAAGGTTGAACCCAAACCCGAGACTGAGTGCTTCTGTAATAAGGGGAACAACCACAGGAGCAGAATTACCCTAGATACTTGGTAGATGAGAAGGATGGCAAGGTCGATAGAAGTATATTGGATATACATTGTGTTAATGTGTACTTTACTAGTACTCCTAGTAGCACCAGGGTATTAGATACCGTTTCGGTTACTAAGTGTTAGTAACTCGAAATAAAAGCTACGGAATAAACGGAGACTAGATAAAAGGTGAGATGACGATATGTGTTGGAAGTATTTCCAAGGTTGATCTAATATCGTATGCTCCCTCTACCATCAAGATTGGTGTTTCCGTTGAGCATAGACATGATTGGATTATGTCTATCGCAATACGGTTATTCATTTAAGGAGAATAATGGTTACTCTGTTTATTTGAATAATACCTTCAATGGTCTTGCACCTAAAATGATTGGTTTATTGAATCTCGATCGTAGTGATACACATGTTCATGCCAAAAGATATAAGATAGTAATGATAGTACCACCTACTTGTGGCACTGCCACGTAAGTCATATCGGTATAAAACGCATGAAGAAGCTCCATGTTGATGGATCTTTGGGCTCACTCGTTTTGAAAAGTTTGAGACATGCGAACCATGTCTATTGGTGCATATGCATGAAGAAACTCCATGCAAATGGACCGTTTGGACTCACTTGATTATGAATCACTTGAGACATGCAAATCATACCACATGGGCAAGATGACTGAAAGCCTTGTTTTCAGTAAAATGGAACTAGAAAGCAACTTGTTGGAAGTAATACATTTTGATGTGTGCAGTCCAATGAGTGCTGAGGCGTGTAGTGGATATCGTTATGTTCTTACTTCACAGATGATTTGAGTAGATGTTGAGTATATTTGCTTGATGAATCACAAGTCTGAATTATTGAAAGGTTCAAGTAATTTCAGGGTGAAGTTGAAAGATCGTCGTGACAAGAGGATAAAATATCTATGATATGATCATAGAGATGAATATCTGAATTACGAGTTTGGCACAGAATTAAGACATTGTGGAAATTGTTTCACAACTAATACAGCCTGGAACACCATAGTGTGATGGTGTGTCCGAACATCATAACTGCACCCTATTGGATATGATGCATACCATGATGTCTCTTATAGAATTATCACGATAGTTTATGGGTTAGGCATTAGAGACAACCACATTTACTTTAAATAGGGCACCAGTAATTCCGATGAGATGACACTGTATGAACTATGGTTTAGAGAAACCTAAGCTCTCATTTCTTAAAAGTTTGGGGCTGCGACGCTTATGTGAAAAAGTTTCAGGCTGATAAGCTCGAACCCAAAGCGGATAAATGCATCTTCATAGGACAACCAAAACAGTTGGGTATACCTCCTGCCTCAGATCTGAAAAGCAATAAGGGATTGTTTCTAGAATCGGGTCCTTTCTCGAGGAAAAGTTTCTCTCAAAGGAATTGAGTGGGAGGATGGTGGAGACTTGATGAGGTTCTTGAACCGTCACTTCAACTAGTGTATAGCAGGGCACAAAGAGTTGTTCCTGTGGCACCTACACCAATTGAAGTGGAAGCTTATGATATTGATCAGGAGACTTCGGATCAAGTCACTCCCAAACCTCGTAGGATGACAAGGATGCGTACTACTTCAGAGTGGTACGTAATCCTGTCTTGGAAGTCATGTTGCTAGACAACAATGAACCTACGAGCTATGGAGAAGCGATGGTGGGCCCGGATTCCGATAAATGGCTCGAGGCCATAAAATCCGAGAGAGGATCCATGTATGAAAACAAAGTGTAGACTTTGGCAGAACGGCTCGATGGTCATAAGGCTGTTGAGTACAGATGGATTTTAAAAGGAAGACGAACCAACGATGGTAAGTATCACCATTAAGAAAGCTCGACTTGTCGTTAAGATGTTTTCCGACAAGTTCAAGGAGTTGACTACGATGAGACTTACTCACTCCTAGCGATGCTAAGAGTCTGTTGGAATTATATTAGCGATTACTGCATTATTTATGAAATCTTGCAGATAGGATGTCAAAACATTGTTTCCTCGATGATTTTCTTGAGGAAAGGTTGTATGTGATACAACCGGAAGGTTTTGTCAATCCTGAAAGATGCTAATAAGTATGCAAAGCTCCAGCAATCCTTCTAAGGACTAGAGTAAGCATCTCGGAGTTGGAATGTATGCTTTGATGAGATGATCAAAGATTTTGGGTTTATACAAAGTTTATGAGAAACTTGTATTTCCAAAGAAGTGAGTGGGAGCACTATAGAATTTCTGATGAGTATATGTTGTTGACACATTGTTGATCAAAAATGACGTAGAATTTCTGGAAAGCATATAGGGTTATTTGGAAAGTATTTTTCAATGCAAAGCCTGGATTAAGCTACTTGAACATTGAGCATCAAGATCTACAAAGATAGATCAAAACGCTTAATGGTACTTTCAAATGAGCACATACCTTGACATGATCTTGAAGGTGTTCAAGATGGATCAGTCAAAGAAGGAGTTCTTGCCTGAGTTGTAAGGTATGAAGTTAAGACTTAAAGCTCGACCACGGCAGAAGAAAGAGAAAGGACGAATGTCGTCCCCTATGCTTTTGTCATAGGCTCAATACGGTATGCCATGCTGAGTACCGCACCTGATGTGTGCCTTGCCACATGTCTGGCAAGAGGGTACAAAGGTGATCCAGGAGTGGATCACTAGATAGCGGTCAAAATTGTCCTTGGAGTAATAAGGACATGTTTCTCGTTTATGGAGGTGATAAAGGGTTCGGCGTAAAGGGTTACATCGATGCAAGCTTTAACACCTATCCGAATGACTATGAGTAGCAAACCGGATACGTATAGTGGAGCAACCTTTTGGAATAGCTCCAAGTGGAGCGTGGAAGCAGCATTTATAATATGACCTAGAGATTTTTGAAGTACATATGGATCTGAATGTTGCAGACCCGTTGACTAAAACCTCTCTCACAAGCAAAACATGATCAAACCCAGAACTCATTGAGGCTTAATCACATGATGATGTGAACTAGTTTAGTGACACTAGTAAACTCTTTGGATGTTGGTCACATGGCGATGTGACCTGTGAGTGTTAATCACATGGCGATGTGAACTAGATTATTGACTCTAGTGCAAGTGGGAGACTGTTGGAAATATGCCCTAGAGGCAATAATAAATTGATTATTATTATATTTCCTTGTTCATGATAATCCTTTATTATCCATGCTAGAATTATATTGATAGGAAACTCAGATACATGTGTGGATACATAGACAACACCATGTCCCTAGTAAGCCTCTAGTTGACTAGCTCGTTGATCAATAGATGGTTACGGTTTCCTGACCATGGACATTGGATGTCGTTGATAACGGGATCACATCATTGGGAGAATGATGTGATGGACAAGACCCAATCCTAAGCCTAGCACTAGATCGTGTAGTTCGTATGCTAAAGCTTTTCTAATGTCAAGTATCATTTCCTTAGACCATGAGATTGTGCAACTCCCGGATACTGTAGGAATACTTTGGGTGTGCCAAACGTCACAACGTAACTGGGTGGCTATAAAGGTGCACTACGGGTATCTCCGAAAGTGTCTGTTGGGTTGGCACGAATCGAGACTGGATTTGTCACTCCGTGTGACGGAGAGGTATCTCTGGGCCCACTCGGTAAGACATCATAATAATGTGCACAATGTGATCAAGGAGTTGATCATGGGATGATGTGTTACGGAACGAGTAAAAGAGACTTGCCTGTAACGAGATTGAACAAGGTATCGGGATACCGACGATCGAATCTCGGGCAAGTACAATATCGATAGACAAAGGGAATTATATACGGGATTGACTGAATCCTCGACATCGTGGTTCATCCGATGAGATCATCGTGGAACATGTAGGAACCAACATGGTTATCCAGATCCCGCTGTTGGTTATTGACCGGAGAACGTCTCGGTCATGTCTGCATGGTTCCCGAACCCGTAGGGTCTACACACTTAAGGTTCGATGATGCTAGGGTTATTAGGAAGACTTGTATGTGATTACCGAATGTTGTTCGGAGTCCCGGATGAGATCCCGGACGTCACGAGGAGTTCCGGAATGGTCCGGAGGTAAAGATTTATATATGGAAAGTTGTTGTTCGGGTTTCTGGAAAAGTTCAGTTTTTTCCGGTATTGTACCGAGAAGCTTCCGGAAGGTTCCAGAGGATCCCGGAGGGGTCCGGAGGTCCGGAAAAGGTTCCACGACGTCTAATACAGCAGAATGGGCTGTAGGGGGCGCCCTAAGCTTAATGGGCCAAGGGCACCAGCCCCCCCAAGGCCCATGCGCATGGGAGAGGGGAAACCCTAAGGGGGAGGGCCTCCACTTGACTTGGGAGGCACTCCTCCCCTTGGCCGCCGCCCCAACCCTAGATGGGATCTAAGGGGTCCGGCCCCCCTCTCCCCCCACCTATAAATAGTGGAGGGGTGGGAGGGTGGCCATAGGCTTGAACCTGGCGCAGCCCTCCCTCCTCCTACCTTCTCCTCCTCCTCCATGGTGCTTGGTGAAGCCCTGCCGGAGAATCACAAGCTCCTCCACCACCACGCCGTCGTGCTGTTGGACTTCTTCCTCAACCTCTCCCTCTCTCCTTGCTGGATCAAGGCATGGGAGACGTCACTGGGCTGTACGTGTGTTGAACGCGGAGGTGCCGTCCGTTCGGCACTAGGATCTCCGGTGATTTGGATCATGATGAGTACGACTCCTTCAACCCCGTTCTCTTGAACGCTTCCGCATAGCGATCTACAAGGGTATGTAGATGCACTCTCCTTCCCTTCGTTTCTAGTTTCTCCATAGATCGATCTTGGTGACACGTAGGAAAAGTTTGAATTTCTGCTACGTTCCCCAACACGAGCGGTAGTACCGCTCCGGTGGTTCTACCGGCCTTTTGCCTCCTCGCTGTTGTTTTTCAAAGGGCTTCCACCGCCCTAGCGGTAGTACCGCTCTATGCGGGCTGTGGGCATACCGGTTGGATTTTCCCCCACCTATAAAGGGGGGTCTTCTTCCCCAATGAACTATATCCTTCGAGCCTGTGTTCTTCCCCCATTGTTGACCTTCTTCGAGCTTGCTCACTCTCAATCCCTCCATGGATTCTTGCTAGTTTATGAGGGAAAAGAGAGAGGAGATCTAGATCCACATTTCCACCAAACACTTTCTCCTCTATGTGAGGGGAACCCCTTGGATCTAGATCTTGAAGTTCTTGGTGTTCTCCTTCTTGTTCTTCCTCTCACTTTCCTCCCTAGCATTAGTTGCTTTGGTGGGAATTGAGAGAGAAGGGCTTGGGCACTCCGTGTGCCCTTGCCATTGCATTTGTGCATCGGTTTGAGTACTCCATGGTGATACGTGGAAGTTACACGTTGAGAAGCTTATTACTCTTGGGTGCTTGATACCCTTGAGCTTGTTCCTCTTGGGTGCTTGGGCGTGTTGGGGAACGCAGTATTCCAAAAAATTTACCTACGATCACGCAAGATCTATCTAGGAGATGCATAGAAATGAGAGGGAAGAGTGTGTCTACGTACCCTCGTAGACTGAAAGCGGAAGCGTTTAATCACACGATTCATGTAGTCGAACGTCTTCGCAATCCAGTTGATCCAAGTACCGAACGTACGACACCTCCATGTTCAGCACACGTTTAGCTCGATGACGTCCCTCAGGATCTTAATCCATTTGAGGCCGAAGGTGAGTTCCGTCAGCACGACGGCGTGGTGACGGTGATGATGAAGTTACCGGCGGAGGGCTTCGCCTAAGCACTACGACGATATGACCGAGGTGTGTAACTGTGGAGGGGGCACCACACACGGCTAAGACAAATCTTGGAGTGCCTTTGGGGTGCCCCCTGCCCACATATATAAAGGAGGAAGGAGGAGGAGGCCAGCCTAGGAGGGGCGCACCTATAGGGGGAGTCCAACTAGGATTCCCGATCCTAGTTGGAGTCCCCTTCCTTTTCCAAGAGGGGAGAGAGGGAAGGAGTAGGAGAGGGAGAAGGAAAGAGAGGGGGGCGCCGCCCCCTCCCTAGTCCAATTCAGACTTGCCATGGGGGGGGGGGGGCGGCTAACCCTTGAGGCCCTTCTCTCCTTTCCCGTATGGCCCATTAAGGCCCACTACTTCCCCCGGCGAATTCATGTAACTCTCCGGTACTCTGAAAAATACCCGAATCACTCGGAACCTTTCCGATGTCCGAATATAGCCTTCCAATATATCAATCTTTATGTCTCAACCATTTCGAGACTCCTCGTCATGTCCGTGATCTCATCCGGGACTCCGAACAACCTTTGGTACATCAAATCACATAACTCATAATACAAATCGTCATGGAACGTTAAGCGTGCGGACCCTACGGGTTCGAGAACTATGTAGACATGACCGAGACACATCTCCGGTCAATAACCAATAGCGGAACCTGGATGCTCATATTGGCTCCTACATATTCTACGAAGATCTTTATCAGTCAAACCGCATAACAACATACGTTGTTCCCTTTGTCATCGGTATGTTACTTGCCCGAGATTCGATCGTCGGTATCACCATACCTAGTTCAATCTCGTTACCGGCATGTCTCTTTAATCGTTACGTAATGCAACATCCCGCAACTAACTCATTAGTCACATTGCTTGCAAGGCTTATAGTGATGTGCATTACCGAGAGGGCCTAGAGATACCTCTCCGACAATCGGAGTGACAAATCCTAAGCTCGATCTATGCCAACTCAACAAATACGATCGGAGACACCTGTAGAGCATATTTATAATCACCCAGTTACGTTGTGACGTTTGATAGCACACAAGGTGTTCCTCCGGTATTCAGGGGTTGCATAATCTCATAGTTAAAGGAACATGTATAAGTCATGATGAAAGCAATAGCAATAAAACTAAACGATCATTTATGCTAAGCTAACAGATGGGTCTTGTCCATCACATCATTCTCTAATGATGTGATCCCGTTCATCAAATGACAACACATGTCTATGGTCAGGGAACTTAACCATCTTTGATTAACGAGCTAGTCAAGTAGAGGTATACTAGGGACACTCTGTTTTGTCTATGTATTCACACATGTACTAAGTTTCCGGTTAATACAATTCGAGCATGAATAATAAACATTTATCATGATATAAAGAAATATAAATAACAAATTTATTATTGCCTCTAGGGCATATTTCCTTCAGTCTCCCACTTGCACTAGAGTCAATAATCTAGTTCACATTGATACGTCCATTTTGCATCATGCTTTTATATCGATATTTATTGCATTATGGGCTGTTATTACACATTATGTCACAATAATTATGCATATTCTCTCTTATTTTACAAGGTTTACATAAGGAAGGAGAATGCCGGCAGCTGGGATTCTGGGCTGGAAAAGGAGCAAATATTAGAGACCTATTCTGCACAGCTCCAAAAGTCCTGAAACTTCACGGAAGTCATTTACAGAATATATAAAAAATACTGAGCGCAAGAAGTTCCGGAGGGGGCCACACCCTGCCCAAAGGGTGGGGGCGCGCCCTACCCCCTAGGCACGCCCCCTGCCTCGTGGCCCCTTGGTGGCCCTCCGATGCCCATCTTCTGCTATATGGAGTCTTTCGATGAGGAAAAAATCATAAGCCAGCTTTCGGGACGAGACTCCGCCGCCACGAGGCAGAACCTTGGCGGAACCAACCTAGGGCTCTGGCGAAGCTGTTCTGCCAGGGAAACTTCCCTCTGGGAGGGGGAAGTCATCGCCATCGTCATCACCAACGATCCTCTCATCGGGAGGGGGTCAATCTCCATCAACATCTTCACTAGCACCATCTCCTCTCAAACCCTAGTTCATCTCTTGTATCCAATTCTTGTCTCTAAGTCTGGGATTGGTACCTGTGGGTTGCTAGTAGTGTTGATTACTCCTTGTAGTTCATGCTAGTTGGTTTATTTGGTGGAAGATCATATGTTCAGATCCTATATGCATATTAATACCCCTCTGATTATGAACATGAATATGCTTTGTGAGTAGTTACGTTTGTTCTTGAGGACACGGGAGATGTCTTAGAACATCTTGATTTAGTTGATTTAGTAGGCTAGTTGATTTAGTTGATTTAGAACATTTTAATTTAGTTGATTTACTTGATTTAGAACATCTTGATTTAGTTGATTTAGTAGGTTAGTTGATTTAGTTGATTTAGAAGGCTAGTTGATTTAGAACATTTTGATTTAGTTGATTTAGTATGCTAGTGGATTTAGTAGGCTAGTTGATTTAGTTGATTTAGTATGCACCATTTTATTGTTATTTTTCTGTACATGGATAGGTACCAAGCACCAGTCCACCCACATACCAAATTATCAAAGTACGGAATGCGAATCATATGAACGTGATGAAAACTAGCTTGACGATAATTCCCATGTGTCCTCGGGAGCGCTTTTCTCTATATAAGAATTTGTCCAGGTTTGTCCTTTGCTACAAAAAGGGTTGGGCCACCTTTCTGCACTTTATTTACTTTTGTTACTTGTTGCTCGTTACCAATTATCTTATCACAAAACTATCTGTTACTTATAATTTCAGTGCTTGCAGAGAATACCTTGCTGAAAACCGCTTATCATTTCCTTCTGCTCCTCATTGGGTTCGACACTCTTACTTATCGAAAGGACTACGATAGATCCCCTATACTTGTGGGTCATCAAGACTCTTTTCTGGCGCCGTTGCCGGGGAGTGAAGTGCCTTTGCTAGGTGGAATTTGGTAAGGAAAAATTTATATAGTGTGCTCAAATTTACTGTCACTTGTTACTATGGAAAGTAATCCTCTGAGGGGCTTGTTCGGGGTATCTTCACCTCGGCCAGTAGAGCAAAGAGTTTCAACTCAACCTATTGAACCTACTGAAAATGAAAATGTCTACTTTGAGATTCCTTCGGGTATGATAGAAAAACTGCTAGCTAATCCTTTTGCAGGAGACGGAACAATGCATCCTGATGAGCACCTAATATATGTGGATGAAGTTTGTGGATTATTTAAGCTTGCAGGTGTGCCCGATGATGTTATTAAGAAGAAGATATTCCCTTTATCTTTGAAGGGAGATGCATTGACATGGTATAGGCTATGTGATGATATGGGATCATGGAACTACAAACGATTGAAATTGGAATTTCATCAGAAGTTTTATCCTATACATCTTGTTCATCATGATCGCAATTTTATATATATATAAGTTTTGGCCTCGCAAAGGAGAAAGCATCGCTCAAGCTTGGGGGAGGCTTAAATCAATGTTATATTCATGCCCCAATTATGAGCTTCCAAGAGAAATAATTATTCAAAATTTATATGCTCGACTTTCTGATAACAATCGCACCATGCTTGATACTTCTTGTGTTGGCTCTTTTATGATGAAGACTATTGAATTCAAATGGGATTTATTGGAAAGAATTAAACGCAACTCTGAAGATTGGGACCTCGACGAAGATAAGAAGTCAGGTATGACACCTAAGTTTGATTGTGTTAAATCTTTTATGGATACCGATGTTTTCCGTAAATTTGGCACTAAATATGGACTTGACTTTGAAATAGTAGCTTCTTTCTGTGAATCTTTTGCTACTCATGTTGATCTCCCTAGGGAGAAGTGCACTACTAGGGAAAATCCTATACCCGGAATCTTACCAGCAGCGCGCTTTAAAATAAGGCGCTGCTGCTAACTAGCAGTAGCGCTCGCGCACAAACCTCGCTGCTGAAATGAATGTATCAGTAGCACGCCCACTCTAAGATGCGCTACTGCTATAATTGCCAGGACACCGCCGCGAGGCTAGTTCTAGCAGCAGCGCACTTGTATGAAGAGCGCTACTGCTAGGGACCATAGTAGTAGCGCATTTACACAATAACCGCTACTGCTAAGTTTACTAAAAAATTTAGTCCCACCTCGCTTCGTGAAGAGAATTTGTACCACCTTAAATATGTTACTTCTCAAACTTACACAACCACTTGGTCTTCATTGAACTCTGTGTGTAAAATTTGTGGCCGCAATATGAGTCTTCACCAGTTCCTAAACTGGTGAGGACTCATATTGAAAAATCAGATTGTACACAAAAAGATCATTGATGATCAATGTATTTTTGATGTATATTTTTACATGCTGACACATAGCAGTAGCGCGCTCTTTGTGAAAGGTGCTACTGCTAGGTCGTTTAGCAGTAGCGCCTTTTGCTATAGCGCGCTACTGCTAAGCCATTCCATCTCCCCCACTCTCCGACCTATCCGATCCACTCGCACTCACACTCACTCGATCTCCCCCTCAACCCCCCACGCCGGTCCTCCCCTGTCGCCCCTCCTCCGGTCTGCGCCGCCACCACCTCCTCCTCCTCATTGGACTCGGTAACAGCCTCCTCCTCCGTCCTCCCTCTAGTCGCCGCTGGCCGACCCCTCCTCGCTCCGCCTTCCTTCTCCGTCCTCCCTCCACTCGCTGCCGGCTGGCCCCTCCTTGCTCTGTCTTCCTCCTCCGTCCTACTCTCTTCTCCCTCCTCGAGTCGCCCCTCCTTCTCCCTCCTCCCTCCTCCATCCACAACCCCTCCTCCCTGCTACATTTTGATTTAGTAGGCTAGTTGATTTAGTTGATTTAGAACATTTTAATTTAGTTGATTTACTTGATTTAGAACATCTTGATTTAGTTGATTTAGTAGGTTAGTTGATTTAGTTGATTTAGAAGGCTAGTTGATTTAGAACATTTTGATTTAGTTGATTTAGTATGCTAGTGGATTTAGTAGGCTAGTTGATTTAGTTGATTTAGTATGCACCATTTTATTGTTATTTTTCTGTACATGGATAGGTACCAAGCACCAGTCCACCCACATACCAAATTATCAAAGTACGGAATGCGAATCATATGAACGTGATGAAAACTAGCTTGACGATAATTCCCATGTGTCCTCGGGAGCGCTTTTCTCTATATAAGAATTTGTCCAGGTTTGTCCTTTGCTACAAAAAGGGTTGGGCCACCTTTCTGCACTTTATTTACTTTTGTTACTTGTTGCTCGTTACCAATTATCTTATCACAAAACTATCTGTTACTTATAATTTCAGTGCTTGCAGAGAATACCTTGCTGAAAACCGCTTATCATTTCCTTCTGCTCCTCATTGGGTTCGACACTCTTACTTATCGAAAGGACTACGATAGATCCCCTATACTTGTGGGTCATCAAGACTCTTTTCTGGCGCCGTTGCCGGGGAGTGAAGTGCCTTTGCTAGGTGGAATTTGGTAAGGAAAAATTTATATAGTGTGCTCAAATTTACTGTCACTTGTTACTATGGAAAGTAATCCTCTGAGGGGCTTGTTCGGGGTATCTTCACCTCGGCCAGTAGAGCAAAGAGTTTCAACTCAACCTATTGAACCTACTGAAAATGAAAATGTCTACTTTGAGATTCCTTCGGGTATGATAGAAAAACTGCTAGCTAATCCTTTTGCAGGAGACGGAACAATGCATCCTGATGAGCACCTAATATATGTGGATGAAGTTTGTGGATTATTTAAGCTTGCAGGTGTGCCCGATGATGTTATTAAGAAGAAGATATTCCCTTTATCTTTGAAGGGAGATGCATTGACATGGTATAGGCTATGTGATGATATGGGATCATGGAACTACAAACGATTGAAATTGGAATTTCATCAGAAGTTTTATCCTATACATCTTGTTCATCATGATCGCAATTTTATATATATATAAGTTTTGGCCTCGCAAAGGAGAAAGCATCGCTCAAGCTTGGGGGAGGCTTAAATCAATGTTATATTCATGCCCCAATTATGAGCTTCCAAGAGAAATAATTATTCAAAATTTATATGCTCGACTTTCTGATAACAATCGCACCATGCTTGATACTTCTTGTGTTGGCTCTTTTATGATGAAGACTATTGAATTCAAATGGGATTTATTGGAAAGAATTAAACGCAACTCTGAAGATTGGGACCTCGACGAAGATAAGAAGTCAGGTATGACACCTAAGTTTGATTGTGTTAAATCTTTTATGGATACCGATGTTTTCCGTAAATTTGGCACTAAATATGGACTTGACTTTGAAATAGTAGCTTCTTTCTGTGAATCTTTTGCTACTCATGTTGATCTCCCTAGGGAGAAGTGCACTACTAGGGAAAATCCTATACCCGGAATCTTACCAGCAGCGCGCTTTAAAATAAGGCGCTGCTGCTAACTAGCAGTAGCGCTCGCGCACAAACCTCGCTGCTGAAATGAATGTATCAGTAGCATGCCCACTCTAAGATGCGCTACTGCTATAATTGCCAGGACACCGCCGCGAGGCTAGTTCTAGCAGCAGCGCACTTGTATGAAGAGCGCTACTGCTAGGGACCATAGTAGTAGCGCATTTACACAATAACCGCTACTGCTAAGTTTACTAAAAAATTTAGTCCCACCTCGCTTCGTGAAGAGAATTTGTACCACCTTAAATATGTTACTTCTCAAACTTACACAACCACTTGGTCTTCATTGAACTCTGTGTGTAAAATTTGTGGCCGCAATATGAGTCTTCACCAGTTCCTAAACTGGTGAGGACTCATATTGAAAAATCAGATTGTACACAAAAAGATCATTGATGATCAATGTATTTTTGATGTATATTTTTACATGCTGACACATAGCAGTAGCGCGCTCTTTGTGAAAGGTGCTACTGCTAGGTCGTTTAGCAGTAGCGCCTTTTGCTATAGTGCGCTACTGGTAAGCCATTCCATCTCCCCCACTCTCCGACCTATCCGATCCACTCGCACTCACACTCACTCGATCTCCCCCTCAACCCCCCACGCCGGTCCTCCCCTGTCGCCCCTCCTCCGGTCTGCGCCGCCGCCACCTCCTCCTCCTCATTGGACTCGGTAACAGCCTCCTCCTCCGTCCTCCCTCTAGTCGCCGCTGGCCGACCCCTCCTCGCTCCGCCTTCCTTCTCCGTCCTCCCTCCACTCGCTGTCGGCTGGCCCCTCCTTGCTCTGTCTTCCTCCTCCGTCCTACTCTCTTCTCCCTCCTCGAGTCGCCCCTCCTTCTCCCTCCTCCCTCCTCCATCCACAACCCCTCCTCCCTGCTACATTTTGATTTAGTAGGCTAGTTGATTTAGTTGATTTAGAACATTTTAATTTAGTTGATTTAGTATGTAGTTGATTTACTTGATTTAGAACATCTTGATTTAGTTGATTTAGTTGATTTAGAAGGCTAGTTGATTTAGAACATTTTGATTTAGTTGATTTAGTATGCTAGTGGATTTAGTAGGCTAGTTGATTTAGTTGATTTAGTATGCACCATTTTATTGTTATTTTTCTGTACATGGATAGGTAGATGCTTTTGTTTTTTTGTAATAAGTTATTTTTTTTGGCAAAATGTAGGTCCCAATTTAGTTAAATTTGCCACTTGTATTTTTAATCAATTATCTTAGGCAATAGGGGCTAGATGAGATGAAATGTCTTGGTAGTTGGTACCCTTATTTGGTAGATATTTGTGAAAAGTTTTTTCGGCAATAGGTGCCACCGAAATGCTTTGTCCATAAAATTGCTTCTCGCGGAAGAACCAAAAATATCACATGCTACTATTTTTCTTTCCTGTGAAGTGAATCGTTAATCCTTTGCTCATATTGCTTTAGGAAAATGGCACACCCGCCACCACCACTATGTCGTCTGTGCAAGTCAAGGTGCATCAGCAGCCTTGCAACTGGCAAGTTGTTCGGCATCTACTTCCAGCCGAGTTTTCGTCATGCGGCGGTAAGAAATTAGATGAAATGTAACAACTATTTTTTTTAGTATTGGCATTACTGCATTGTGTCATTTTGCTTTTTTTACACAGATCGTCCCATGCAGTGTGAGGTTGAAATTCAACAAGCTGACAGGAGACACTATGACATTTGAGGCTCCTGGGGGGTCGTACACTATGGAGGTCGAGAAAGGATGCAATATGTTGCAGATTGGAGGAGATGGATGGGCCCGTTTCCTTGCCCACATGCGTCTTACTGGTGGTGAGTTGATCAGCTTCTCCTTCAGAGCAGAAAGACCTAAGCTGGCTGTCATTTATCTCAACCTGGTGGAAGATGATGAAGATGATGAAGATAATGAGGACCCACTCGATGAAGATGATGAGAACCCACTTCATGAAGCCATCATAGCTCAAAGAATGAGGCTGAGCGAGGAGGAGGTGTGCAACCTATGGGACATAATTCCGCCACGTGATGACTTTGTCGGGGTGCCATTCGTGACCCGCCTGACAAGTACCATGGTTGATCGGCATGAAATGGTATGTTATACGTACTGCCTGTAGTAATTTGATGATATATATATGCTTTATTGTTATACTTACAAATGCAAATTATTCGATGATATGCTTAGTGAATCCGATGATATGCTTAGTGTAGAGTCTAATGATATGCTTTGTGGAATCTAGTCGATGATATGCTTTAGTGTAGAGTCTGATCACATGCTCTTATTAGTGTAGAATCCAATGAAATATTAATAGTGTAGATAATCCATATATACTTATTAGTAGAATTCATGATTAGTTAGTACAAATGCGTAGTACTGAGTCTTTTGATAGTGTAGAAATCTAGACTTAATAGAAATATATTTGCAAGAGTATGTGCGAGGCTATTTATTAATTGATATGTTTTTCTTATTCAGAAATTGCCAAAGAACCTATCTGTGAGTTGTGGTATCGAGCCTGAGGAAGAAGGCTCAGCTGGACTACGCCTTACCGCAAGGGGCTCCGTCACCACCTGTACTTACCACATGGACACAGATGGCCGCACACACTTAAACTCGGTTGGGTGGAAGAGATTCCTCGTTGGCAAGAATCTTCATGTTGGACAGGCCATCCTAATTACTATCAGGAACACCCACCGCCCAGGCTTGAGGATGATGATAGTCGTCGATATCATCTAGAACTACATGTGTGTGTGTGGCTATATCATATAGAACTACATATGATGATCGTCGTCTATATCATGTAGAACTACATATGATGATCGTCGTCAATATTATCTAGAACTACATATGATGATCGTCGTCGATATCACCTTGTACTGCTTGAGGATGCATGTTGAGTATATATGAAATTATTATCTAGTACTCCCTCGGTTCCAAATTACTCGTCGTGGTTTTAGTTGAAATTGAACTAAAACCACGACGAGTAATTTGGAACCGAGGGAGTACTACCTAGTACCTATAATGCTTTATGAAATTGATATCTAGTAGTACCTAGTATCTGGAAATTGATGTTTATTGAAGCTAAAACGGGGTAGGAAGCCGGGGGGAAATGATGAAAGATATAGCAGTAGCGCGGGGCAAGGAAATCGCTACAGCTAATTAATAGCAGCGCATTCCGAAAACGCGCTGCTGATACAGTCCAGAGTAGTAGCGCGTGTATAGACCACGCTACTACTAACAGTTTACTCTAGTGCCTTATTGGTAGCGCGGCTGCCCGCGCTGCTAATAGCCCCAAAACCGGCGCTACTACTAGGGTTTTCCCTAGTAGTGGTGGTTTAAATATCATCCTCCCATAGAAGTAAAAGTAGCTTCACCTATTAAAGTTGAAGAAAAGACTGTCACTTATAATGATCCTATTGTTCCTACTGCTTATGTTGAGAAACCACATTTTCCTGTTAGGATAAAAGATCATGCTAAAGCTTCAACTGTGGTTCGTAAAAGCAATATTAGAACCTATACACCTCCTGAGCAAGTTAAAGTTGAACCTAATATTGCTATTGTTAAAGATATCTTGTCTGATAATATTGATGGGCATGCTATTCATTTATGTGATGAGACTGCTAGAATTGCTAAACCTTGTGCTAAAGATAAACATAGACCTGTGGTAGGCATGCCTGTTATTTTTGTTAAAATAGGAGATCATTGTTATCATGGCTTATGTGATATGGGTGCCAGTGCTAGTGCTATACCTCATGACTTATACAAAGAAATTATGCATGATATTGCATCTGCTAAGATAGAAGATATTGATGTTACCATTAAGCTTGCCAATAGAGATACTATTTCACCAATCGGAATTGTTAGAGATGTTGAAGTCTTGTGTGGGAAAACTAAATATCCTGCTGATCTTCTTGTTCTTGGTTCCCCACAAGATAGATTTTGTCCCATTATATTTGGTAGACCCTTCTTAAACACTGTTAATGCTAAGATAGATTGCGAAAAGGATGTTGTTACTATTGGTTTAGGTGATATGTCTCATGAACTTAATTTCTCTAAATTTCATAGACAACACCATGAAGAGGAAATGCCTAGTAAAGATGAGATTATTGGTCTTGCTTCTATTGCCGTGCCTCCTAGTGATCCTTTAGAATAATACTTGCTAGACCATGATAATGATATGTTTATGAATGAAAGAAGGGAAATAGATGAAGTATTCTTTAAACAGAAACCCATCCCAAAACACAATTTGCCTGTCGAAATCCTAGGGGATCCTCCTCCACCCAAGGGTGATCCCGTGTTTGAGCTCAAACCGTTACCTGATACTCTTAAATATGCTTATCTTGAGGAGAAAACGATATATCCTGTTATTATTAGTGCTAACCTTTCAGAGCATGAAAAAGAGAGATTATTGAAAACTCTGAAGAAGCACCGTGCTGCTATTGGATATACTCTCGATGATCTTAAGGGCATTAGTCCCACACTATGTCAACACAAAATAAATTTGGAGAAAGATGCCAAACCAGTTCGTGATCACCAACGATGGCTGATTCCTAAGATGAAAGAAGTGGTAAGAAAGGAAATACTAAAGCTCCTTGAGGCAGGTATAATTTATCCCGTTGTTGATAGTCAGTGGGTAAGTCTTGTCCATTGTGTCCCTAAAAAGGGAGGTATTACTGTCGTTCCTAATGATAAAGATGAATTGATTCCGCACAGAGTTATTACAGGTTATAGGATGGTAATTGATTTCCGCAAATTAAATAAGGCTACTAAAAAAAGATCATTACCCCTTACCTTTTATTGATCAAATGCTAGAAAGGTTATCCAAACATACACATTTTTGCTTTCTAGATGGTTATTATGGTTTCTCTCAAATACCTGTGTCAGCTGATGATCAATCTAAGACCACTTTTACTTGCCCGTTCGGTACTTTTGCTTATAGACGTATACCTTTTGGTTTATGTAATGCACCTGCTACCTTCCAAAGATGCATGATGCCTATATTCTCTGACTTTTGTGAAAAGATTTGTGAGGTTTTCATGGACGATTTCTCCGTCTATGGATCCTCTTTTGATGATTGCTTAAGCAACCTTGATCGAGTTTTGCAGAGATGTGAAGAAACTAACCTTGTCTTGAATTGGGAGAAGTGCCACTTTATGGTTATTGAAGGTATTGTCTTGGGGCATAAAGTTTCTGAAAGAGGTATTGAAGTTGATAAAGCTAAGGTTGATGCTATTGAAAAGATGCCATGTCCCAAGGACATCAAAGGTATAAGAAGTTTCCTTGGTCACGCCGGTTTTTATAGGAGGTTCATTAAGGACTTCTCAAAAATTTCTCGGCCTCTGACTAATTTATTACCATTTGCCTTTGATGATGATTGTGTAGAAGCATTTGAAATACTTAAGAAAGCATTGATCTCTGCACCTATTGTTCAGCCACCTGATTGGAATTTACCTTTTGAAATTATGTGTGATGCTAGTGATTATGCTGTAGGTGTTGTTCTAGGGCAAAGAGTTGATTAGAAATTAAATGTTATTCAATATGCTAGTAAAACTCTAGACAATTCCCAGAGAAATTATGCTACTACTGAAAAAGAATTCTTAGGAGTTGTATTTTCTTGTGATGAGTTCAGAGCTTATATTGTTGATTCTAAAGTAACTATTCACACGGAGCATGCTGCTATTAAATATCTTATGGAAAAGAAAGATGCTAAACCTAGACTCATTAGATGGGTTCTCTTGCTACAAAATTTTGATTTGCATATTATTGATAGAAAGGGAGCCGAGAACCCCGTTGCCGACAACTTGTCTAGGCTAGGGAATGTTCTTGATGACCCACTACATATTGATGATAGCTTTCCTGATGAACAACTAAATGTCATAAATGCTTCTCGTACTGCTCCATGGTATGCTGATTATGCTAATTATATTGTTGCTAAATTTATACCACCTAGTTTCACATACCAGCAAACGAAAAAGTTTTTCTATGATTTGATACATTACTTTTGGGATGACCCACATATTTATAAAGAAGGAGTAGATGGTGTTATTAGACGTTGTGTACCTGAGCATGAACAGGAACAGATCCTATGCAAGTGTCACTCCGAAGCTTATGGAGGACACCACGCTGGAGATAGAACTGCACATAAGGTATTGCAGTCCAGTTTTTATTGGCCTACTCTCTTCAAGGATGCCCATAAGTTTGTTGTATCTTGTGATGAATGTCAAAGAATTGGTAATATTAGTAGACGTCAAGAAATGCCTATGAATTATTCACTTGTTATTGAACCATTTGATGTTTGAGGCTTTGATTATATGGGACCTTTTCCTGCCTCCAATGGATACACACATATTTTAGTTGCTATTGATTACGTTACTAAGTGGGTAGAAGCTATTCCAACTAGTAGTGCTGATCATAACACCTCTATTAAGATGCTTAAAGAAGTTATTTTTCCAAGGTTTGGAGTCCCTAGATATTTAATGACTGATGGTGGTTCACATTTTATTCATGGTGCTTTCCGTAAAATGCTTGCTAAATATGATGTTAATCATAGAATTGCATCTCCTTATCACCCACAGTCCAGTGGTCAAGTAGAATTGAGTAATAGAGAGATCAAATTAATTTTGCAAAAGACTGTTAATAGATCTAGAAAGAATTGGTCCAAGAAACTCGATCATGCATTATGGGCCTATAGAACTGCATATAAAAATCCTATGGGTAAGAAACTCCATTCTGATGGACTTCTGGAATCACTTGATACTTGCGAACCATGCCTCATGGGCAAGATGACTAAAACTCCGTTCTCCGGAACAATGGAGCGAGCAACAGAGTTATTGGAAATCATACATACTGATGTATGTGGTCGAATGATCATTGAAGCTCGCAACAGATATCATTATTTTCTCACCTTCACAGATGATTTGAGCAGATATGGGTATATCTACTTAATGAAACATAAGTCTGAAACATTTGAAAAGTTCAAAGAATTTCAGAGTGAAGTGGAAAATCATCGTAACAAGAAAATAAAGTTTCTACGATCTGATCGTGGAGGAGAATATTTGAGTTACGAGTTTGGTCTTCATCTAAAACAATGCAGAATAGTTTCACAACTCACACCACCCGGAACACCACAGCGTAATGGTGTGTTCGAACGTCATAATCATACTTTAGTAGATATGGTGTGATCTATGATGTCTCTTACTGATTTACCGCTATCGTTTTGGGGTTATGCTTTAGATACGGCTGCATTCACATTAAATAGGGCACCATCTAAATCCGTTGAGACAACACCTTATGAACTGTGGTTTCGCAAGAAACCCAAGTTGTCGTTTCTTAAAGTTTGGGGCTGCGATGCTTATGTGAAAAAGCGTCAACCTGATAAGCTCGAACCCAAATCGGAGAAATGTGTCTTCATAGGATACCCAAAGGAGACTGTTGGGTACACCTTCTATCACAGATCCGAAGGCAAGATATTCGTTGCTAAGAATGGATCCTTTCTTGTAACGCCCTCGATGCGGCTATATCTCCCACGTGTCGAAGCACGACTTAGAGGCATAACCGCATTGAAAGCAATGTCGCAAGTGAGGTAATCTTCACACAACCCATGTAATACATAAGGGAAAGATATACATAGTTGTCTTACAATCGCCACTTCACACAATTACATGAATAAAGCATTACAACATCCAAATACAATCAAGGTCCGACTACGGAACCAAAATAAAAGAAGAACCCCAAATGCGACAAGGTCCCCGATCGACCCCAACTGGGGTCCACTACTGATCAACTAGAACGAAACAACACAAAGGACAAGATCTTCATCGAGCTCCTCCTGAGCTTGGTTGCGTCATCTGCATGGACTCATTGGCACCTGCGAGCTGGTTTGGAAGTATCTTTGAGCCACGGGGACTCAGAAATCTCGCACCCTCGCTATCAAGACTATTTAAGCTTATGGGTAAGGTAAAGGTATGAGGTGGAGCTGCAGCAAGCGACTAGCCTATATGGTGGCTAACATACGCAAATGAGAGCGAGAAGAGAAGGCAAAGCACGGTCGATAAAGTATGATCAAGAAGTGATCCTAGAACAACCTACGTCAAGCATAACTCCAACATCG
Source organism: Triticum aestivum (assembly GCF_018294505.1). Classification (NCBI taxonomy): domain Eukaryota; kingdom Viridiplantae; phylum Streptophyta; class Magnoliopsida; order Poales; family Poaceae; genus Triticum; species Triticum aestivum. The sequence goes on along the minus strand of NC_057797.1, from coordinate 733,721,837 downwards.
TGTTCACTTCCCGGACTCCGCCGGAAAGAGACCATCACGGTTACACACGCGGTTGATGCATTTTAGTTAAGTTAAGGTTCAAGTTATCTACAAACGGACATTAACAAATTCCCATCTGCCCATAACCGCGGGCACGGCTTTCGAAAGTTCAAATCCCTACAGGGGTGTCCCAACTTAGCCCATGACAAGCTCTCACGGTCAACGAAGGAATAGACCTCCTCCCGAGACATTCCGATCAGACTCGGTATCCCGGTACAACAAGACATTTCGACAGGGTAAAACTAAACCAGCAACACCGCCCGAATGTGCCGACAAATCCCGATAGGAGCTGCACATATCTCTTTCTCAGGGCACACTCAGATTGTCTTAGGTACGGGTAGGCCAGTCCAGAGTTGCCCCTGGTGGTCACCGGCAGCTGACAGGTTGGACCAACACTCAGAGGAGCACTGGCCCGGGGGGGGGGGGTAAAATAATGATGACCCTTGAGTCCGCGAAACCCAAGGGAAAAAGAGGCTAGGTGGCGAATGGTAAAACCAATGTTGGGTATTGCTGGAAGAGCTTTACTTAAGGCGAACTTTCAAGGGGTTCCCATTATAGCCCAACCGCGTAAGGAACGCAAAATCCGGGAACATAACACCGATATGACGGAAACTAGGGCAGCAAGAGTGGAACAAAACACCAGGCATAAGGCCGAGCCTTCCACCCTTTACCAAGTATATAGATGCATTAATTAAATAAGATATATAGTGATATCCCAACAAGTAAATATGTTCCAACAAGGAACAACATCTCCATGTTCCAACAAGGAACAAACTTCAATCTTCACCTACAACTAACAACGCTATAAGAGGGGCTGAGCAAAGCGGTAACATAGCCAATCAACGGTTTGCTAGGACAAGGTGGGTTAGAGGCTTGGTTCAACAATATGGGAGGCATGATAAGCAAGTGGTAGGTATCGCAGCATAGGCATAGCAAAAGAGCGAGCAACTAAGCAAGCAAAGATAGAAGTGATTTCGAGGGTATGGTCATCTTGCCTGAGATCCCACAAGGAAGAAGAATGAGTCCATGAAGAAGATAAACGGACGTAGTCGAACGGGTCCTCACAAACGTCGTTATCGGAACCAACCCGAAGAAGCGACACCGGAAAGAAGCACACAACATAGTAAACAACCAACACATGAACATGGTATGATATGCGGGATGCGGTATGCGATGCATATGCATGATTGGACGAGGAATGCATGAACCTGGCCTCAACATGGAAATCCAAGTGTGCCATTGGAAAGATGAGATGAAATCGCTTGAAAACGATATAAAGAATGCTGGAATCGGAGTTACGGTTTGGAAATGGCAAGCGATTCAAATATGACACCGGTCCGCGATTTACAGCAAGTAGGCATCTAAATGCAATGAAATGAACATGCTACAGCACCCAAACATGACAACAAAATACATGGCAGGGATTCATTCAAGATGCTTAACAAAAGTCTAGCACTAAGCTATGGCCATATCATCCATTAACAGGTTCAAACAAGCATGGCAAAAATGCATATGACAAACAGATCTCAGACTTAGTGAAATTAACAATTGTCTAGAATTTCAGATCAAGTAGCTCTCTTCGGAGCAACAAAACTACATGCTACAGAACCTGAACATGGCAAAGTAAAGCATGGCATGGAGCTACTCAAAGAGCTTAACAAAAGTCCCTTAGTGACCTTGAGCCAAAAGGGATCAGAAAATACAATTGCAAGCATGTGAACATAGCAAAAACATAATCAGTTTTCAGACTTAGTGAAAAACTGACACATGCTGAAATATAACTCAAGTACGATGCAAAGTTACGATGCGATGAACAGGAGCACTTGGATCTAGGATTTTCGGGACTTGGACGAATTTATACCTCCGGAAAAGTCAACGGCGGACGGGGATATCCAGGACGGAGCGGTGCGGGGACGGGCGAGGGCGTTTGGATCGGGGACCGGTGGATCTGGTCCCGATCCGGATCGGATCCGGCCGGACCTCCGGCGAGGCGAGCGGCGACTCCGGCGACGGTGGCGAAGTCTGGGCGGCGGCGCGCGGCAGGGTGAGGTGCGCCGGCGATGAGGGGCCCGGCGGAGGAGTGCGGCGGTCGGGGCGAAGGCGCGGCGAGGCGGCGGTGTTCCGGCGGGCGGAGGCGGAGGCGCGGCGAGGCGATCGGCGCACGGCGGCGGAGGCGCGCCGGCGATGGTGATTCGGGGCGGCGCGGGGCGTGCGATGGAGGCGGGGCGCGCTCGGGGCCGGCCGTGGGCTGTGGCGGGCCGCGGCGGTGGGGAGGAGAGAGAGGGCGCGTGGGATGAGGTGGCGGCGTCTGATTCATCGGAGGCGGCGGTCGGACATGTCCGGGGTGGTGGGGATCTTTGTCCGGTGCGCGAGGTAGGGGAAGGCTAGGGTTAGACCGCGAATCTCGGAGGGTTGCACATATTTATAGGTAGAGGGAGCTAGGAGAGTCCAAATGAGGTGCGGTTTTTGGCCACGCGATCGTGATCGAACGCTCTAGATGATGGAGAGGGTTTAGGTGGGTTTTGGGCCACTTTGACGGGTGTTGGGCTGCAACACACACGAGGCCTTTTCGGTCCCTCGGTTAACCGTTGGAGTATCAAACGAAGTCCAAATGATACGAAACTTGACAGGCGGTCTACCGGTAGTAAACCAAGGCCGCTTGGCAAGTCTCGGCCCAATCCGGAAATGTTTAATCCCCACACATGAAAGAAAGCTAGAAATGACTACCAGAGGAGAACGAAGCGCCGGATTGCAAAACGGACAACGGGAAAATGCTCGGATGCATGAGACGAACATGTATGCAAATGAAATGCACATGATGACATGATATGCAATGCATGATACGCAAGCAATGACACGGCAACAACAATGAATAACTGGAGGACACGTGGCACATCGGTCTCGGGGCGTTACAACACTCCACCACTACGAGAGGATCTCGTCCCGAGATCTAGAATGGCACCGGAGGGACAACGAAAGAGAAAGAGAAGAGGTAAAGCTAAGTTGCTTCTTTGACAAACGAGTGAGACCAAAGAACCTTGAGAGGTTAAGCCATTTCGAGAAAAAGAATACAACAGAGATGAACAAAGTTGAAAACAATCCGTTAGAAAAGTGGAACAACGAACCTTGCGAAAGCCTTGAGGTTGAAGGGAAGATATATATTGAAAACACTCCGGTTAAGGAAGGGGATCAAGGAAGACCAAATTCGGGTAGCACTCCGGTTGAAAAGAAAGTAATTGAATAAGAACTTGATAAGGTGAGAGGATACTTGATGAATTCACAACATACATCCTCCGGAAGTATTGAGAGCGTGGAACAAGGGGTAAGAAAGATCTCCGACAGCACTTCGGTTTAGAAGATATGCAAGGCTTGATAAGGCGAAAAGAACTAGAAGAGATGACACCACACTCCGGTTAGATGGATAAGCAAGAAAAGGAACAAGGTCCTGACAAGAACAAAAAGAAAGGTTGAAGATAGCAACATCACAATGCCTCCGGAACGAAGGGAAACAATATCTTGAGAGAGCACGGTTACAGCAAATGCTAGAACGGAGTTGTTGAAAAATCAACAACGAAAAGATAAGCTTGATATAGTCTTATGGAATACAGCTCAAAATATGAGGTGACACCCTGCCACTCATGGGAAAAGAATTGGATTTATAAGAACAAGGAGACGAGAAAAATATTTCCACCGGGAGGGTAAAGAAGAACTTGGGTCCTTTATAAGCACCGTAAATAGCAACAATCCTTAGGGAAGGCTTTAGGTGAAAACATGACACAAGATAACTCCAACGAAGAGGTTGATGAATTTAAAATACCTCATTCTTGATAGCTTGAGAAACATGAAGCACGAAGGAAAATTATCAAGAATGACATAATACCACCTCCAATGGTACGGAAGAAAGAATTGCACTCCGAATTACAAGATGAAGAAAGCTTGAGCTCCTTAAAAGAATCTCGATGAAAACTTCGAGAAGGAAATAAATCCTTGATGAACCATCATGTAGAACCTCCATGAAGAACTCCGTTAAACAAAAGAATGATCAAACGGAAAGAAAGGGTAGTTGAAAACACAAGGTGAAGCCTTGCAATGATTTAGATGGAGCTTCGCAACGAGATAATGCGGAAAAGCTTGGAACTCCAGAAAAGAAAGATGAACAAATGAAATCAAGAATTTGATGAGGCTCCGGAGTAAGGAATTAATCACTTGGATGAAACAAGAATAAGAATTACATTATGCTTATCCTTCATCAATTAAATTGATGCCAAGCAACGGATTTGGCACACTACTTATTCTCGTAGCAAGGATTAAGAGAGATATCGATAACTTGATAAAGACTTGATGGAACCGCCGGTGGGATTTGGAACAACGAATTAATTGATATGATAAACAAGGAAGAGAAATCTTGAACGAACCACCGTAAGAATTGGAAGTGAACGAAGTAAGATAAAGAAACACCGGGAATAATTATAAGAAGAACGAAGATACTTGAGAGGATTTAGATGTAAGTGAAATGAATAGATCACAGACCGATTAGAGATCACTTGAACGATGCACCGGTAAGATTGAGGAATGATAACTGAGAATGAATAAACCTGAATTGATGGACTCCGGATAATCAACCTGAAAAGACTCTTGAATTGCTCCGGATAGGTGAAAAGAATTCTCACGATCAAAACAATTACGAGAGGATGGCAACAAGTTAGAATCACGAATCTTGAAGAGAATGGAGCAAGATTAAAGAGAAACTCTTCTTCGGTCTTCAAAATCCGAGAATGACGACGAGAAACACCACCATGAATTATTTAGACACTCCGGAATGAAGAATGGAAAGGTTGAGCCAACGATGAAAAGAATTTAACCGATCTTGGAGAAAGACATTTGACTGATGACAATTCATTCTTACATCAAACTTCGAAAAGAATTTTTTTGAGGATAGCTCCGGGAGAATTAGAAGAGTCAGGTAAGACCCTGGGAAAAGACCTGTGGGTTAGGGCCCACTCAAAAGATACACCGTAGAACGATTTAAAAGAGAGAATGCACCGGTTGAGTTAAATGGCTTGAATGAGATAACAACCTCGGAATAGTTTGAACTGAACTTGAATGAAAAAACGAGCCTTCTGAGATATCTTGAGCACTCCGGGACAATAGAATAGCGAGAGGTGAACGATTAAGAATTGCGCCAGCATGAGAAAGCCTTGAAATGAGGAAAGGAATATGATCAACAAAGCTTGAATTGAATCCACCGCAGAAGAAAAGATCGAAGAATACAACACTTGAAGCTCCATTAGTATCTTCATGAGAATCACCGGATAAGAATATTGATAGAAAAGAATGGAGAGACCTCACATCAATAAAAAGGATACTTGAATAAAAATCTGAATCATTGAAGAAAAAGGGGTGGGTGGGCGGGAAAAAACAAAAGCAACTAGGAGATGGATGAAAACAACACCGTTGAGAACTAGTAATAGATCTTGCTGATATTGGAATGATCGGATCCACTTGAAGAGAAACACGCCGGTGAAAATGATTGACGAGACAAACTTGATTATCAAGAAGGATTGGTATCCACATTGGAGTATGAGAACACCATTTCGGAAAAGGTATGGAATCAACACTTGACATTGAAGCAACTCGAATACCACAACTCAAAACAAAATAAAGGATTGGCTTGCAGAATAAGCCGGAACAAACATATGATAGAGATTTCGTCTGAAGTTTTCGTGGTGGGGCCTACACGGGCTCGATCGTACAGCACCATCATGTACAAGGCAGTGCACATGATATACGAAGCATCCCCGAGTCGGCATAGCCAAGGACTCTTTAAGACACAACGAGACCACTGTAAAACCGACCGTGAATAGGCGGACCACTAGTCGTCGAACCCCAATTTCATATCATACATCTGTCGGAAAGATATCCTAAGAGCTACTTGAATTCCCACTTATGAAACTCCCGAACCTTTCCGGTTATGCAATCAGGTGTTGGGGATACAGGGGAAGCATAATATCTCACCCAAACTAGCAAATCCTACATCCAGCTGTATCCATCCTTCAACACATAACCAAGAAACCTTCGGAAATCATCTACCTCAACCTTCGAAAAGCATCCGTTATACAAGTTATGGCAATACTCCCGAACTCCTGCCCCAGTACTGGGTGGCGTCGAGGTTATCTCACCAATGAACTGCATAAAAGAGATTTTCGATGTCGGTGTACTAAACTCAGGTATTCCAGAACTGCAACGATAAAATTATGACGACAACACCTCGGAGCTCAACTCCCCGGGACACTTCCACTAAACCCCTGACAGGAGGCACCAAGACAATATTCTCGTCACAAAACCATCGAAATGATTCCAAGATACCCGCGTGATCCTAAAAAAATTTAGTGAAATTTGAGAAAAGAAGAGTCAAAACTCTACGTCAGGATGCCTTACCAGAGTGATGAGGAGACTGGGAAGTAAAAAGAATTCCTAAACTCTCCGATATATAATTCCTAAATGACTCAAAACATTTTTCTAGACACAAATCGGCCGCTAAAAACGATCAAGCAATAGGGCTCCTAAGGTCGGGGAAGGCTCTGATACCAACTTGTAACGCCCTCGATGCGGCTATATCTCCCACATGTCGAAGCACGACTTAGAGGCATAACCGCATTGAAAGCAATGTCGCAAGTGAGGTAATCTTCACACAACCCATGTAATACATAAGGGAAAGATATACATAGTTGGCTTACAATCGCCACTTCACACAATTACATGAATAAAGCCTTACAACATCCAAATACAATCAAGGTCCGACTACGGAACCAAAATAAAAGAAGAACCCCAAATGCGACAAGGTCCCCAATCGACCCCAACTGGGGTCCACTACTGATCAACTAGAACGAAACAACACAAAGGACAAGATCTTCATCGAGCTCCTCCTGAGCTTGGTTGCGTCATCTGCATGGACTCATCGGCACCTGCAAGCTAGTTTGGAAGTATCTGTGAACCACGGGGACTCAGCAATCTCGCACCCTCGCGATCAAGACTATTTAAGCTTATGGGTAAGGTAAAGGTATGAGGTGGAGCTACAGCAAGCGACTAGCCTATATGGTGGCTAACATACGCAAATGAGAGCGAGAAGAGAAGGCAAAGCACGGTCGATAAAGTATGATCAAGAAGTGATCCTAGAACAACCTACGTCAAGCATAACTCCAACACCGTGTTCACTTCCCGGACTCCGCCGGAAAGAGACCATCACGGTTACACACGCGGTTGATGCATTTTAGTTAAGTTAAGGTTCAAGTTATCTACAACCGGACCTTAACAAATTCCCATCTGCCCATAACTGCGGGCACGGCTTTCGGAAGTTCAAATCCCTACAGGGGTGTCCCAACTTAGCCCATGACAAGCTCTCACGGTCAACGAAGGAATAGACCTCCTCCCGAGACATTCCGATCAGACTCGGTATCCCGGTACAACAAGACATTTCGACAGGGTAAAACTAAACCAGCAACACCGCCCGAATGTGCCGACAAATCCCGATAGGAGCTGCACATATCTCTTTCTCAGGGCACACTCAGATTGTCTTAGGTACGGGTAGGCCAGCCCAGAGTTGCCCCTGGTGGTCACCGGCAGCTGACAGGTTGGACCAACACTCAGAGGAGCACTGGCCCGGGGGGGGTAAAATAATGATGACCCTTGAGTCCACGAAACCCAAGGGAAAAACAGGCTAGGTGGCGAATGGTAAAACCAATGTTGGGCATTGCTAGAAGAGCTTTACTTAAGGCGAACTGTCAAGGGGTTCCCATTATAGCCCAACCGCGTAAGGAACGCAAAATCCGGGAACACAACACCGATATGACGGAAACTAGGGCGGCAAGAGTGGAACAAAACACCAGGCATAAGGCCGAGCCTTCCACCCTTTACCAAGTATATAGATGCATTAATTAAATAAGATATATAGTGATATCCCAACAAGTAAATATGTTCCAACAAGGAACAACATCTCCATGTTCCAACAAGGAACAAACTTCAATCTTCACCTGCAACTAACAACGCTATAAGAGGGGCTGAGCAAAGCGGTAACATAGCCAATCAACGGTTTGCTAGGACAAGGTGGGTTAGAGGCTTGGTTCAATAATATGGGAGGCGTGATAAGCAAGTGGTAGGTATCGCAGCATAGGCATAGCGAAAGAGCGAGCAACTAAGCAAGCAAAGATAGAAGTGATTTTGAGGGTATGGTCATCTTGCCTGAGATCTCGCAAGGAAGAAGAACGAGTCCATGAAGAAGACAAATGGACGTAGTCGAACGGGTCCTCACAAACACGATGTTATCGGAACCAACCCGAAAAAGCGACACCGGAAAGAAGCACACAACATAGTAAACAACCAACACATGAACATGGTATGATATGCGGGATGCAGTATGCGATGCATATGCATGATTGGACAAGGAAGCATGAACCTGGCCTCAACATGGAAATCCAAGTGTGCCACTGGAAAGATGATGAAATCGCTTGAAAAATATATAAAGAACGCCGGAAACGAAGTTACGGTTTGGAAATGGCAAGTGATTCAAATATGACACCGGTCCGCGATTTACAGCAAGTAGGCATCTAAATGCAATGAAATGAATATTCTACAGCACCCAAACATGACAACAAAATCCATGGCAGGGATGCATTCAAGATGCTTAACAAAAGTCTAGCACTGAGCTACGGCCATATCATCCATTAACAGGTTCAAACAAGCATGTCAAAAATGCATATGACAAACAGATCTCAGACTTAGTGAAATTAACACTTGTCTGGAATTTCAGATCAAGTAGCTCTCTTCGGAGCAACAAAACTATATGCTACAGGACCTGAACATGGCAAAGTAAAGCATGGCATGGAGCTACTCAAAGAGCTTAACAAAAGTCCCTTAGTGACCTTGAGCCAAAAGGGATCAGAAAATACAATTGCAAGCATATGAACATAGCAAAAATATAATCAGTTTTCAGACTTGGTGAAAAACTGACACATGCTGAAATATAACTCAAGTAGGCATGTTTACGAGCTCGATGCACTCACTACGGTGCAAGTCATGGCAAGACAAGAATACAACCATCAAGAAGGCACAAAATTCAAGCTAGACATGGCAAGAACAATAACATAGCATGCACGGGTCAACTACAACAACACCGGCAAAATTGCAAACAAGTTGACAATCTGCCCAGATTCACAAAGTAGCAAAAGTAGAGCTCGATTGACTTAAGCTAGGGTGCTCCATAATTGCAAACAAAGACATGGATGGATCGAGCACTACAAGATTAACAAAACATCCTTACTAATCATCCTCAAAAGAGGCACAGATATCTAGGAAACAACATGAACATATGGCATCATGAGATGAACAGCTCAAGGACTTAGTGGAAATGCTAAGTCCCTGAAAACATAATTAGCAAGTGCACCATTTTGCAAGCTTGCACTAGTCACCACACACATCACAAAAATGCATGGGTTGCACCTCTGGAGAGATGACAAAACCCTTAACAAAACATATGTAGAGCATCAGGGCATATCATGCACACATTAATCGTGGTAAAAATGACAAAAACCTAAACGGAGTAGCAGATCTGACAATTATCTCAAGTAGCCCTCTTCTAACAGCATTTCGTGCATCAAGATGAGCTCAAATGAAAATGATGCAATGGAATGAAATGATGTACTCTCTGAGATGAACATTTTGACATGCTATATGCATGAATCGGAGCTACGGATGCAAAGTTACGATGCTATGAACAGGACCACTTGGATCTAGGATTTTTGGGACTTAGACGAATTTATACCTCCGGAAAAGTCAACGGCGGACGGGGATATCCAGCACGGAGCGGTGCGGGGACGGGCGAGGGCGTTCGGATCGGGGACCGGTGGATCTGGTCCCGATCCGGATCAGATCCGGCTGGAGCTCCGGCGAGGCGAGCGGCGACTCCGGCGAAGGTGGCGAAGTCCGGGTGGCGGCGCGCGGCAGGGTGAGGTGCGCCAGCGACGAGGGGCCCGGCGGAGGAGTGCGGCGGCCGGGGCGAAGGCGCGGCGAGGCGGCGGTGTTCCGGCGGGCGGAGGCGGAGGCACGGCGAGGCGATCGGCGCACGGCGGCGGAGGCGCGCCGGCGATGGCGATTCTAGGCGGCGCGGGGCGCGCGATGGAGGCGGGGCGCGCTCGGGCCCGGCGCGGCTCGGGCGTGCCGGCCGTGGGCTGCGGCGGGCCGTGGCGGTGGGAAGGAGAGAGAGGGCGCGCGGGATGAGGTGGCGGCGTCTGATTCGTCGGATGCGGCGGTCGGACATGTCCGGGGTGGTGGGGATCTTTGTCCAGTGCGCAAGGTAGGGGAAGGCTAGGGTTAGACCGCGAATCTCGGAGGGTTGAACATATTAATAGGTAGAGGGAGCTAGGAGAGTCCAAATGAGGTGCGGTTTTCGGCCACGCGATCATGATCGAACGCTCTAGATGATGGAGAGGGTTTAGGTGGGTTTTGGGCCACTTTGGAGGGGTGTTGGGCTGCAACACACACGAGGCCTTTTCGGTCCCTCGGTTAACCGTTGGAGTATCAAACGAAGTCCTAATGATACGAAACTTGACAGGCGGTCTACCGGTAGTAAACCAAGGCCGCTTGACAAGTCTCGGCCCAATCCGGAAATGTTTAATCCCCACACACGAAAGAAAGCTAGAAATGACCACCAGAGGAGAACGAAGCGCCGGATTGCAAAACGGACAACAGGAAAATGCTCGGATGCATGAGACAAACGTGTATGCAAATGAAATGCACATGATGACATGATATGCAATGCATGATACGCAAGCAATGACACGGCAACAACAATGAATAACTGGAGGACACGTGGCACATCGGTCTCGGGGCGTTACATTTCTAGAGAAGGAGTTTCTCTCGAAAGAAGTGAGTGGGAGGAAAGTAGAACTTGACGAGGTAACTGTACCTTCTCCCTTATTCGAAAGTAGTTCATCACTGAAATCAGTTCCAGTGATTCCTACACCAGTAAGTGAGGAAGCTAATGATGATGATCATGAAACTTCTGATCAAGTTACTACGAACCTCGTAGGTCAACCAGAGTAAGATCTCACCAGAGTGGTACGGTAATCATGTTCTGGAAGTCATGTTACTTGACCATGATGAACCTACGAACTATCAGGAAGCGATGATGAGCCTAGATTCCGCAAAATGGCTTGAGGCCATGAAATCTGAGATGGGATCCATGTATGAAAACAAAGTATGGACTTTGGTTGACTTGCCGGATGATCGGCAGGACATAGAGAATAAATGGATCTTCAAGAAGAAGACAGATGCTGACGGTAATATTACTGTCTACAATGCTCAACTTGTTGCAAAAGGTTTTCGACAAGTTCAAGGACTTAACTATGATGAGACCTTCTCACCCGTAGCGATGCTCAAGTCCGTCTGAATCATGTTAGAAATTGCCGCATTTTATGATTATGAAATTTGGCAAATGGATGTCAAAACCGCATTCCTTAATGGGTATCTTAAAGAAGAGTTGTATATGATGCAACCAGAAGGTTTTGTCGATCCAAAAGGTGCTAACAAAGTGTGCAAGCTCCAGCGGTCCATTTATGGACTGGTGCAAGCCTCTCAGAGTTGGAATATACACTTTGATAGTGTGATCCAGGAGTGGATCATTGGACAACGGTCAAGAATATCCTGAAATACCTGAAAAGGACTAAGGATGTGTTTCTTTTATATGGAGGTGACAAAGAGCTCGTCATAAAAGGTTACATCGATGCAAGCTTTGACACTGATCCGGATGACTCTAAGTCACAAACCGGATATGTGTTTTTATTAAATGGTGGAGCTGTCAGTTGGTGCAGTTCCAAGCAGAGCGTCGTGGCGGGATCTACGTGTGAAGCAGAATACATAGCTGCTTCGGAAGCAGCAAATGAAGGAGTCTGGATGAAGGAGTTCATATCCGATCTAGGAGTCATACCTAGTGCATCGGATCCAATGAAAATCTTTTGTGACAATACTGGTGCAATTGCCTTGGAAAAGGAATCCCGATTTCACAAGAGAACCAAGCACATCAAGAGACGCTTCAATACCATCTGCGTTCAAGTGAAGGAGGGAGACATAGAGATTTGCAAGATACATACGGATCTGAATGTTGCAGACCCATTGACTAAGCCTCTCTCATGAGAAAAACATGATCAACACCAAGACTCCATGGGTGTTAGAATCATTACAGTGTAATCTAGATTATTGAGTCTAGTGCAAGTGGGAGACTGAAGGAAATATGCCCTAGAGGCAATAATAAAGTTGTTATTTATATTTCCTTATATCATGATAAATGTTTATTATTCATGCTAGAATTGTATTAACCGGAAACTTAGTACATGTGTGAATACATAGACAAACAGAGTGTCACTAGTTTGCCTCTACTTGACTATCTCGTTGAATCAATGATGGTTATGTTTCCTAACAATAGACATGAGTTGTCATTTGATTAACGGGATCACATCATTAGAGAATGATGTGATTGACTTGACCCATCCGTTAGCTTAGCACAATGATCGTTTAGTTTGTCGCTATTGCTTTCTCCATAAGTATACATGTTCCTATGACTATGAGATCATGCAACTCCCGAATGCCGGAGGAACACTTTGTGTGCAACCAAACGTCACAACGTAACTGGGTGATTATAAAGGTGCTCTACAGGTGTCTCTGATGGTGTTTGTTGAGTTGGCATAGATCGAGATTAGGATTTGTCACACCGATTGTCGGAGAGGTATCTCTGGGCCCTCTTGGTAATGCACATCAATATAAGCCTTGCAAGCAATGTAGCTAATAACTTAGTTATGGGATGTAGCATTACAGAACGAGTAAATAGACTTGCCAGTAACGAGATTGAACTAGGTATTGAGATACCGACGATCGAATCTCGGGCAAGTAACATACCGATAGCAAAGGGAACAACGTATATCATTATGCGGTTTGACCGATAAAGATCTTCATAGAAATATGTGGGAGCCAATATGAACATCCAGGTTCCGCTATTTGTTATTGACCGGAGACATGTCTCGGTCATGTCTACATAGTTCTCGAACCCGTAGGGTCCGCACGCTTAACGTTCGGTGACGATCGGTATTATGAGTTTATGTGTTTTGATGAACCGAAGGTTGTTCGGAGTCCCGGATGTGATCACGGGCATGACGAGGAGTCTCGAAATGGCCGAGACATAAAGATCAATATATTGGATGACTATGTTTGGACATCCGAATGGTCTCGAGTGAGTTCAGACATTAACCGGAGTATCGGGGGGTTACCGGAACCCCCTGGGGAGTATATGGGCCCTAATGGGCTTTAAGGGATAGAGGGAGGGGCTGCCTAGGTAAGGCCGCGTGCCCCCCAAGGCCTAGTTCGAATTGGACTAGGGGGAGGGGCGGCGCCCCCTCCTTCCTTCTCTTCTCTCTTCCCTTTCCTACTCTCCTACTCCTACTACATGGAAAGGGGGGAATCCTACTCCCGGTGGGAGTAGGACTCCCCAGGGCGCACCATAGTAGAGGGTCGGCCCTCCCCTACTCCACTCCTTTATATACGGGGAGGGGGGCATCCCATAGACACACAAGTTGATCATTGATCTCTTAGCCGTGTGCGGTGCCCCCCTCCACCATAATCCACCTCGGTCATATCGCAGTGGTGCTTAGGCGAAGCCATGTTCCGGTAGCATCATCATCACTGTCATCACACCGTCGTCCTGACGAAGCTCTTCCTGGACATTCTGCTGGATCATGAGTTCGTGGGAGGTCACCGAGCCAAACATGTGCAGATCGCAGAGGTGTCATACTTTCGGTACTAGGATCGATCGATCATGAAGACGTACGACTACATCAACCGCGTTGTCATAACGGTTCCGCTTACGGTCTACGAGGGTACGTGGACAACACTCTCCCTCTCGTTGCTATGCATCACCATGATCTTGCGTGTGTGTAGGAAGTTTTTTGAAATTACTGCGTTCCCCAACAGGAAAGGGGGGCGCCACCCCCCTTCCCTAGTCCAATTAGGACTAGAGGGGGAGGGGTGTGCATCCCTGCCTTGGCCGGCCCTCTCTCTCTCCACTAAGGCCCATGTTTGGCCCATTAGTCCCCCCGGGGGTTCTGATAAACCCCCGGCACTCCGATAATTATCCGGTGTCCAAATATAGTCATCCAATATATCAAACTTTATGTCTCAACCATTTCGAGACTCCTCGTCATGTCCGTGATCATATCCGGGACTCTGAACTACCTTCGGTACATCAAAACACATAAACTCATAATATCGATCGTCACTGAACGTTAAGCATGTGGACCCAACGGGTTCAAGAACTATGTAGACATGACCGAGACACGTCTCCGGTCAATAATCAATAGCGGAACCTGGATGTTCATATTGGCTCCCACATATTCTACGAAGATATTTATCGGTCAAACCGCATAACGATATACGTTGTTCCCTTTGGCATCGGTATGTTACTTGCCCGAGATTCAATCGTCGGTATCTCAATACCAAGTTCAATCTTGTTACCGGCAAGTCTCTTTACTCATTTTGTAATGCTACATCCCGTAACTAACTCATTAATCACATTGCTTGCAAGGCTTACAGTGATGTGCATTATCGAGAGGGCCCAGAGATACCTCTCCGATACACGGAGTGACAAATCCTAATCTCAATCTATGCCAACTCAACAAACACCATCGGAGACACCTGTAGAGCATCTTTATAGTCACCTAGTTACGTTGTGACGTTTGATAGCACACTAAGTGTTCCTCCGGTATTCGAGAGTTGCATAATCTCATAGTCATAGGAACATGTATAAGTTATGAAGAAAGCAATAGCAACAAACTAAACGATCATCATGCTAAGCTAACGGATGGGTCAAGTCAATCACATCATTATCTAATGATGTGATCTCGTTAATCAAATGACAACTCTTTTTCCATGGCTAGGAAACTTAACTATCTTTGATTAACGAGCTAGTCAAGTAGAGGCATACTAGTGACACTCAGTTTGTCTACGTATTCACACATGTACTAAGTTTCCGGTTAATACAATTCTAGCATGAATAATAAACATTTATCATGATATAAGGAAATATAAATAACTAATTTATTATTGCCTCTAGGGCATATTTCCTTCAGAACTTTGTATTGAGAACCAAAGAGAGAGAAGAAGCCATCTAGATAATAACTATGGACCCGAAGGTCTATGGTAAACTACTCACACATCATCGGAGAGGCTATGGTGTTGATGTAGAAGCCCTCCGTGATCGATTCCCCGTCCAGCATATCACCGGAAAAGGCCCCCACATGGGATCTCATGGGTACAGAAGGTTGCGGTGGTGGAAAAGTGGTTTCGTGGCTCTCTTGGATGTTTTCAGGGTATGAGAGTATATATATAGAAGAAAGAAGTAGGTCGGTGGAGCTCCGTGCAGCCCACAAGGGTGGGGGCGTGCCCCTGCCTCGTGGAAGCTTGGCGGACTTCCAGACTTGTACTCCAAGTCTCCTGGGTGACATTTGTTCCAATAAAGATCCTCGCGAAGGTTTTGTTCCGTTTGGATTCCGTTTGATATTCCTTTTCTGTGAAACGGTGAAATAGGCAAAAAAACAACAATTTGCACTAGGCCTTCGGTTAATAGGTTAGTCCCAAAAATAATATAAAAGTGCATATTAAAGCCCATTAAACATCCAAAACAGATAATATAATAGCATGGAACAATAAAAAATTATAGACACGTTGGAGACGTATCAATGCCCAATATGTAAGCAGCTTCACCGAGGTCTTTCGTTGAAAAATTCTTATTCAAGTATCGTTTTATGCTATCCAGAAATTCAGTATCATTTCCGATCAACAATATGTCATCCACATATAATATCAGACATGCCACAGAGCTCCCAATCACTTTCTTGTAAATGCAGGCTTCTCCAAAAGTCTGTATAAAACTATATGCTTTGATCAACTCATCAAAAGCGTATATTCCAACTCCAAGATGCTTGCACCAGTCCATAGATGGATTGCTGGAGCTTGCACACTTTGTTAGCACCTTTAGGATTGACAAAACTTTCTTGTTGTATCATATACAACTCTTCTTTAAGAAATCCATTAAGGAATGCGGTTTTGACATCCATTTTCCAGATTTCATAAAATGTGGCAATTGGTAACATGATTTGGACAGACTTAAGCATCCTACGAGTGAGAAAATCTCATTGTAGTCAACACCTTGAACTTGTCGAAAACTTTTTTCCGACAATTCGAGCTTCGTAGATAGTAACACTACTATTAGCGTCCGTCTTTCTCTTGAAGATCCATTTATTCTCAATGGATTGTTGATCAACGGGCAAGTCCACCAAAGTCCACACTTTCTTCTCATACATGGATTCTATCTCAGATTTCATGGCCTCAAGCCATTTTGCGGAATCTGGGCTCATCATCGCTTCCTCATAGTTCGTAGGCTCATCATGGTCAAGTAACATCACCTCCAGAACAGGATTACCGTACCACTCTGGTGCGTATCTGATGACCCACAAGTATAGGGGATCTATCGTAGTCCTTTCGATAAGTAAGAGTGTCGAACCCGACGAGGAGCAGAAGGAAATGATAAGCGGTTTTCAGCAAGGTATTCTCTGCAAGCACTGAAATTATCGGTAACAGATAGTTTTTTGATAAGGTAATTGGTAACGAGTAACAAGTAACAAGTGTAAATAAAGTGCAGCAAGATGACCCAATCCTTTTTGTAGCAAAGGACAAGCCTGGACAATTTCTTATATAGAGAAAAGCGCTCCCGAGGACACATGGGAATTATCGTCAAGCTAGTTTTCATCACGTTCATATGATTCGCGTTCGGTACTTTGATAATTTGATATGTGGGTGGACGGGTGGTTGGCTGTTGTCCTTACTTGGACAAGCATCCCACTTATGATTAACCCCCATTGCAAGCATCCACAACTACAACATAAGTATTAAGGTAAACCTAACCATAGCATGAAACATATGGATCCAAATTAGCCCCTTACGAAGCAACACATAAACTAGGGTTTAAGCTTCTGTCACTCTAGCAACCCATCATCTACTTATTACTTCCCAATGCCTCCCTCTAGGCCCAAACAATGGTTAAGTGTCATGTAGTCTACGTTCACATGACGCCACTAGAGGGATGACAACATACATCTCATCAAAATATCGAACGAATACCAAATTCACATGACTACTAAGAGCAAGACTTCTCTCATGTCCTCAGGAACAAACATAAGTACTCACAAAGCATATCCATGTTCATAATCAGAGGGGTATTAATATGCATAATGGATCTGAACATATGATCTTCCACCAAGTAAACCAACTAGCATCAACTACAAGGAGTAATCAACACTACTAGCAACTCGCAAGTACCAATCTGAGGCTTGGGTACAAAGATTGGATACAAGAGATGAACTAGGGTTTGAGATGAGATGGTGCTGGTGAAGATGTTGATGGAGATTTACCCCCTCCCGATGAGAGGATCGTTGGTGATGACGATGGTGATGATTTCCCCCTCCCGGAGGGAAGTTTCCTCGGCAGAACAGCTCCGCCGGAGCCCTAGATTGGTTCCGCCAAGGTTCCGCCTCGTGGCGGCGGAGTTTCATCTCGTAAGCTTGCTTATGATTTTTTCCTCGACAAAAGACTCCATATAGTAGAAGATGGGCATCGGAGGGCCACCAGGGGGCCACGAGGCAGGGGGCGCGCCCAGGTGGTAGGGCGCGCCCCCCACCCTCGTGGCTGGTGGGTGCCCCCCTCTGGTACTTCTTGCGCTCAGTATTTTTTATATATTCTAGAAATAACTTCTGTGAAGTTTCAGGACTTTTGGAGCTGTGCAGAATAGGTCTCTAATATTTGCTCCTTTTCCAGCCCAGAATTCCAGCTGCCGGCATTCTCCCTCTTTATGTAAACCTTGTAAAATAAGAGAGAATAGGCATAAGTATTGTGACATAATGTGTAATAACAGCCCATAATGCAATAAATATCGATATAAAAGCATGATGCAAAATGGACATATCAGGATCTTACTCTGGTTGACCTATGAGGTTCGGTAGTAACTTGATGTGAAGTTTCATGATCATCATCATTAACTTCCTCTCTAGTTGGTGTAGGCATCACAAGAACAGATTTCTTTGATGAACTACTTTCCAATTTGAGAGAAGGTACTGTTACCTCATCAAGTTCTACTTTCCTCCCACTCACTTCTTTCGAGAGAAACTCCTTCTCTAGAAAGGATACACTCTTAGCAAAAAAGATCTTGCCTTCGGATCTATGATAGGAGGTGTACCCAATAGTTTCTTTTGGGTATCCTATGAAGACGCACTTCTCCGATTTGGGTTTGAGCTTATCAGGCTGAAACTTTTTCACATAAGCATCGCAACCCCAAACTTCAAGAAACGACGGCTTAGGTTTCTTGCTAAACCACAGTTTATACAGTGTCATCTCAACGGATTTTTAGACGGTGCCCTATTTAACATGAATGCAGCTGTCTCTAATGCATAACCCCAAAACGATAGTGGTAAATCGGTAAGAGACATCATAAACCGCACCATATCTAATAAAGTATGGTTACGATGTTCAGACACATAATTATGCCATGGTGTTCCAGGTGGCATGAGTTTGTGAAACTATTCCACATTGTTTTAATTGAAGTCCAAACTCGTAATTCAAATATTCTCCTCCACGATCAGATCGTAGAAACTTTATTTTCTTGTTACGATGATTTTCCAGTTCACTCTGAAATTCTTTGAACTTTTCAAATGTTTCAAACTTATGTTTCATCAAGTAGATATACCCATATCTTCTCAAATCATCGGTGAAGGTCAGAAAATAACGATACCCGCCGCGAGCATCAACACTCATCCGCATACATCAGTATGTATTATTTCCAATAAGTCAGTTACTCGCTCCATTGTTCCAGAGAATGGAGTCTTAGTCATCTTGCCCATGAGGCATGGTTCGCAAGCATCATGTGATTCATAATCAAGTGATTCCAAAAGTCCATTAGTATGGAGTTTCTTCATGCTATTTACACCAATATGACCTAAACGGTAGTGCCACAAATAAGTTACACTATCATTATTAACTTTGCATCTTTTGGCTTCAATACTATGTGTATCACTCGATCGAGATTCAGTAAACCATTTACATTGGATGTAAGACCATAGAAGGTTTTATTCATGTAAATAGAACAACAATTATTCTTTGACTTAAATGAATAACATGTTGCAATAAACATGATCCAATCATATTCATGCTCAACGCAAACACCAAATAACATTTATTTAGTTCCAATACTAATCCTGAAGGTAGAGGGAGTATGCGATTGTGATCTTATCAAGCTTGGAATCATTTCCAACACACATCGTCACCTCGCCCTCAACTAGTCTCTGTTTATTTTGTAACTCCTGTTTCGAGTTACTAATCATAGCAACTGAACCGGTATCAAATACCTAGGGGCTACAATGAACACTAGTAAAGTACACATCAATAACATGTACATCATATATACTTTTGTTCACTTTTCCATCCTTCTTATCCGCCAAGTATCTAGGGTAGTTCCACTTCCAGTGACCATTTCCTTTGTAGTAGAAGCATTCAGTTTCAAGCTTGAGTCTAGCTTTGGGCTTCTTCATGTGAGTGGCAACTTACTTGCCATTCTTCTTGAAGTTCCCTTTCTTTCCCTTGCCCTTTTACTTGAAACTAGCGGTCTTGTCAACCATCAACACTTGATGCTTTTCTTGATTTCTACCTTCGCTGATTTTAGCATCGCGAAGAGCTCGGGAATTGTCTTGTTCATCCCTTGCATATTAAAGTTCATCATGAAGTTCTAGTAACTTGGTGATAGTGACTAGAGAACTTTGACAATCACTATCTTATCTGGAAGATTAACTCCCACTTGATTTAAGCGAGTGTAGTACTCAGACATTCTGAGCACATGCTCACTGGTTGAGCTATTCTCCTCCATCTTGTAGGAAAAATACTTGTCAGAGGTCTCATACCTCTCGACTCGGGCATGAGTCTGAAATACAAGTTTTAGCTCTTGAAACATCTTATATGCTCTGTGTTGTTCAAAACGTTTTTGAAGTCCCGGTTCTAAGCCGTAAAGCATGGTGCACTAAACTATCAAGTAGTCATCATACCGAGCTTGCCAAACGTTCATAACGTCTGCATCTGTTCCTGTAATAGGTCCGTCACCTAGCGGTGCATCAAGGACATAATACTTCTGTGCAGCAATGAGGATAATCCTCAGATCACGGAGCTAGTCCGCATCATTACTACTAACATCTTTCAACATAGTTTTTCTCTAGGAACATATCATAAATAAAACGGGGAAGCTATACGCGAGAAATTGATCTACAACATAGATATGCAAATACTATCAGGACTAAGTTCATAATAAATTTAAGTTAAATTAATAATATTACTTAAGAACTCCCACTTAGATAGACATCCCTCTAATCATCTAAGTGATCACGTGATCCATATCAACTAAGCCATGTCCGATCATCCCGTGAGATGGAGTAGCTTTCAATGGTGAACATCACTATGTTGATCATATCTACTATATGATTCACGCTCGACCTTTCGGTCTCAGTGTTCCGAGGCCATATCTGCATATGCTAGGCTCGTCGAGTTTAACCGAGTATTCTGCATGTGCAAAACTGGCTTGCACCCATTGTATGTGAACATAGAGCTTATCACACCCGATCATCACGTGGTGTCTCGGCACGACAAACTGTCACAACGGTGCATACTTAGGGAGAACACTTATACCTTGAAATTTTTGTAAGGGATCATCTCATAATGCTACCGTCGTACTAAGCAATATAGGATGCATAAAAGATAAACATCACATGCAATCAAAATATGTGACATGATATGGCCATCATCATCTTGTGCCTTTGATCTCCATCTCCAAAGTACCGTCATGATCCCCATCATCACTGGCATGACACCATGATCTCCATCATCTTGATCTTTATCAACGTGTTGTCACATGGTTGTCTCGCCAACTATTGCTTTTGCAACTATTGCTATCGCATAGCGATAAAGTAAAGCAATTATATGGTGCTTGCATCTTATGCAATAAAGCGACAACCATAAGGCTCCTACCAGTTGCCGATAACTTTAACAAAATATGATCATCTTATACAACAATTTATATCTCATCATGTCTTGACCATATCACATCACGACATGCCCTGCAAAAACAAGTTAGACGTCCTCTACTTTGTTGTTGCAAGTTTTACGTGGCTGCTACGGGCTTAGCAAAAACCGTTCTTACCTACGGCATAAAAACCACAACATGGTATAGTGATTGCTTTTTGATCTTCAGAAAGAACCCTGTTCATTGAACCCGATTCAACTAAAGTTGGAGAAACAGACACCCGCCAGCCACCTGTGTGCAAAGCATGTCGGTAGAAACAGTCTCATGAACGTGGTCATATAATGTTGGTCCGGGCCGCTTCATCCAACAATACCACCGAATCAAGAAACAACTAGTGACGGCAAGCAATATGTATATACCCACGCCCACAACTCCTTTATGTTCTACTCATGCATATAACATCTACGCATAGACCTGGATCGGGATGCCACTGTTGGGGAATGCAGTATTTCGAAAAATTTACCTACAATCACGCAAGATCTATCTACGAGATGCATAGCAACGAGAGGGGAGAGTGTGTCTACTTACCCTCGTAGACCGAAAGCGAAAGTGTTTAGTAACGCGGTTGATGTAGTCGAAGGTCTTCGCGATCCAACGATCCAAGTACCGAACGTACGGCACCTTCGTGTTCAGTACACGTTCAGCTCGATGACGTCCCTCAGGCTCTTGATCCAGTTGAGCCCGAAGGAGAGTTTCGTCAGCACAACGGCATGGCGACGGTGATGATGAAGTTACCGGCGCAGGGCTTCGCCTAAGCACTACAACGATATGACCGAGGTGTGTAACTGTGGAGGGGGCACCGCACACGGCTAAGACAAATCTTGGAGTGCTTTTGGGGTGCCCCTGCCCACGTATATAAAGGAGGCAGGAGGAGGAGGCCGTCCTAGGAGGGGCGCGCCTATAGGGGGAGTCCAACTAGGATTCCCAATCCTAGTTGGAGTCCCCTTCCTTTTCCAAGAGGGGAGAGAGGGAACGAGTAGGAGAGGGAGAAGGAAAGAGAGGGGGGCGCCGCCCCCTCCCTAGTCCAATTCGGACTTGCCATGGGGGGTGCGCGGCTAACCCTTGAGGCCCTTCTCTCCTTTCCCGTATGGCCCATTAAGGCCCACTTCTTCCCCCGGCGAATTCCCGTAACTCTCCGGTACTCCGAAAAATACCCGAATCACTCAAAACCTTTCCGATGTCCGAATATAGCCTTCCAATATATCGATCTTTACGTCTCGACCATTTTGAGACTCCTTGTCATGTCCGTGATCTCATCCGGGACTCCGAACAACCTTCGGTACATCAAATCACATAACTCATAATTTGTTCACCCGCCGTCTTATTTGCTATCATGAGAGAAGCCTCTAGTGAAACCTATGGCCCCGGGGTCTATTTTCCATCATATAATCTTCTATTTTCATCATACAAGTTCTAGTTTCCATCATATTAGTTTCCGATCTACTATTTTGCAATCTTTTACTTTCCGATCTATAAACCAAAAATAAAAAATATATTTACTCTACCATTTATCTATCTCTATCAGATCTCACCTTTGCAAGTAACCGTGAAGGGATTGACAACCCCTTTATCGCGTTGGGTGCAAGTTGTTTGGTTGTTTGTGCAGGTATTCGGTGACTTGTTTGTTGTCTTCTACTGGATTGATACCTTGGTTCTCAAAACTGAGGGAAATACTTACTCTACTTTGTTGCATCACCCTTTCCTCTTCAAGGGGAAAACCAACGCAAGCTCAAGAAGTAGAAACCTACACTAGGTTTAGAGGATGTTCAAGTAGGTAGCGTTCATGACTTATCTGAATGACCCCTTGGTTGATTTGAAGTGTTAATTGTATTTTGGGGGATTATTACTGTTTAACAAGCAAGCTGATGATCCTTGGTATATTGCATACCAAGATGAGTCAATCCAGTGGGGTATAGAGAAGATGGCATTGGAGGAGGCGGTGGCTAATTTGGGTCTTGAATTAGGCAGCAACAACGGATTGATTATTGAGCTGAAGCGTATTGTTGAGGAGGAAGAAAAGAGAATTGCAAAGCTTCTTTGCAAGGATACGTTGAAACTATAAACTAATCTGGCCGTATTTGGTCATGTGGTAGAGGATCTACAAATGGATGGAGAGGAGAAAGCTAGAGTCATACAAGGACTTGAAGTGAAGGGAGAGGAGAAAAACAGATACATGGTGGCATTTATCATAGTTTTCATCTCTGTACAAGCTTTATATTATGCAACTTAGTTAAATTGAAATATGTAAGAGATCTCCAAATTAGATGGATTGTTGAGTAAGTTTGTAGTCTCAGAACATAGGCAAGATGTGACATCTTGTTAACCCCTTGTTATTAGGATATTTGGTGTGTAAAAGGCCTAGAATTGAGTAGACATTTTATGCCCCGACTATCTTTTTATTAGGGCATTTGATGAAATTTCCTATATCAGGACAGATCATATGCTATTTGGTGTCTACAAATTAGAAATTTCAGGAATTAAAAACATCTTGGACTGTGAACTAGTCCACTTCAAATTTTCCTTACATCTACATGTTTCTTACACCAACATGTTCAAGGCACTAACTTGATAAACATAACAAATAATGCTACTATTAGAACACATTTCAGCACAAATTTCTCTGCCTCTAATTTCTTTTGCTCAACACTAAACTGGTTAATAGCAGCAAAATTTTCAGCATCTTTCTTTAGTAACAACTCAATTTGCATATCCTTCTTCTTGAGAAAATCTTCATTCCAAGCCTTCTCCTGCAGCAATTCCTGATTCCATGCTTTGCAGGCTTCTAATTCACTACGAAGTGCATTTTCTTTCTCTTTTGAGCCGACACACCATGTCACGCAAATCAACCAAGCATTGATTCAAGAAGTTGGGAACTTCTGGGTTGAACCATTTTAAGAACTTGCATAACACACATCAGAGTCAAGAATATGTTTTTCTTTTTGGCCCCGAGACGTCGAAAAATGAGAAGAAAAAGGAAATCACCCAAACTCTTGTGTAGTTGAAATATCTCCACCTGGATTGCATCACTCCAAGCAATCCACCTAGAAGCCTTCTCTTTGGACCAACATTGAGGTAGCAGAGAATATTGCAGTAGCTTCTCTCCGTACGATATCGGATAGCAGAACGAGTACTTGTCGTCGCTGCGCCATCCAGCGTCGATGCTAGAACTAGACATGTCCTAGCTTTATGCAAACTTACAAAATTAAACATAAATGTCAGTTGTCGTAAACAAACGCATGAACCAACTCAGTGTGTAGTGGGCAGTAGTGACTGATAAACTAGCTCATAAAACTAGCCATGTTCTTAATCTAATTCCAAAATACTCAGATGATTTGGCGAAGTATGTGCTTACCCACATCACCGGTGATAGAGAGCAGACATGCTGGCATCGATCTGCCCCCCGATGACCCGCCCAAATCCACGCTATGACGCTCTGTCAAGATCAGGGCCAGCGGCACCCCGTCCAGATCCTCTCCGTGCAAACAACACTAGGAGGCGAGGAGGAAGAATATGAACACGCCTCGACGAGTGGGAACGCGTGTCGATGAAGTGTGGCGAGAGAGAGAGGAGGAGGAAGACCTCAAACGCGTCGGAGACAAGCGTCGTCGAGGAGGTGTGGCGATGGCTGGGTGTGAGGCGCCTTTGTCCAACCGAGATTTAGGGTTCGAGGAGAGAGGGAAAAAGGAGGAATTGCGGTGGCGCGGGTGAGGTTTTGTGACTTAACTGCAACTCGCTTTGGGTTTATGACATGGTTAACATGGCAGCCCCTATTATCCCAAACTGTCTGCACAGGTCAGAGACGTCCATTACCTTTGACCGGTCAGATCACCCCGCGCATGTGCCTTGCCTGGAACGCTCAGCTCTCATAGTCGATCCACTTGTCAATGTGTTTTGATTGCGAAATGTGCTGATGGATGGAGGAGCCGGGTAGAATATCTTGTACGCAAGTTGCTATCTCTTGAGCTTGCGTTGGTTTTTTCCTTGAAGAGGAAAGGGTGATGCAGCAAAGGAGCGTAAGTATTTCCCTCGGTTTTGAGAATCAAGGTATCAATCTAGTAGGAGACTACGCAACAAGCCACTGAATACCTGCACAAACAAACACCAACTTGCAACCAACGCGACAAAGGGGTTGTCAATCCCTTCACGGTTATTTGCAAAGTGAGATCTGGAAAATGGTAAAGTAATATTTTTGGTATTTTTGGTTTATGGAACGGTAAGTAAAAGATTGCAAAGTAAGGAAACAACGACAAAAATTGGCAAGTTGACGGAAAACCAATATGATGTAAAGTAGACCCGGGGGCCGTAGGTTTCACTAGTGGCTTCTCTCAAGATAGAAAATATTACGGTGTGTGAACAAATTACTGCCAAGCAATTGATAGAAAAGCGCAAAGTTATGACGATATCTAAGGCAATGATCATGAATATAGGCATCACGTCTGTGTCAAGTAGACTGAAACAATTCTGCATCTACTACTATTACTCCACACGTCGACCGACTCCTGCCTGCATCTAGAGTATTAAGTTCATAAGAACAGAGTAACGCATTAAGCAAGATGACATGATGTAGTGGGATTAACTAAAGCAATATGATGAAAACCCCATCTTGTTATCCTCGATGACAACAATACAATACGTGCCTTGTTGCCCCTACTATCACTGGAAAGGACACCACAAGATTGAACCCAAAGCTAAGCACTTCTCCCATTGCAAGAAAAACCAATCTAGTTGGCCAAACCAAACCGATAGTTCGAAGAGACATGCAAAGATATCAAATCATGCATATAAGAATTCAGAGGAGATTCAAATAATATTCATAGATAAGCTGATCATAAACCCACAATTCATCGGATCTCGGCAAACACACCGCAAAGGAGTATTACATCGAATAGATCTCCAAGAACATCGAGGAGAACTTTGTATTGAGAATCAAAGAGAGAGAAGAAGCCATCTAGCTACTAGCTATGGACCCATAGGTCTAAAGTAAACTACTCACGCTTCATCGGAGAGGCAATGGTGTTGATGTAGAAGCCCTCCGTGATCGATTACCCCTTCGACGGGACGCCAAAAAAGGCCGCAAGATGGGATCTCACGGGTACAAAAGGTTGCGGCGATGGAAAAGTGGTTTCATGGCTCCCCTGGATGTTGCGGCGAAAGAATTAGGCCAGGGGAGCTACGAGGGGCCCACAAGGTCGGGGGCGCACCCTCCGCCCTTGTGGCCGCCTCGAGGCTCCTCTTACTTGCACTCCAAGTCTCCTGGGTGTCTTCTGGTCCAAGAAAAATCATCGCAAAAGTTTTATTCCGTTTGAACTCCGTTTGGTATACCTTTTCTGCGAAACTCTAAAACAAGGAAAAATAGAAACTGGCACTGGGCTCTAGGTCAATAGGTTAGTCCCAGAAATCATATAAAATAGCATATTAATGCATATAAAACATCCAAAACAGATAATATAATAGCATGGAACAATCAAAAATTATAGATACGTTGGAGAGTATCACAAGTACATTGGAGAAAATGAGAATTTCCCAGTCGAGGCTTAATCCGACCGGGATTACCTTCCATAGGGGTGGTCCCTTGCATCTGTGCCAAACAACTCGTGTAAATTACCTTGTTACTTGTATCCAGTGACGATAAGAACTTTCGATGGGGGTCCATGTCCTTCGAGGTGGTCGACCTCAAGAGTGAGTCTGACACCATCTTCGGGCGGTCGGCATACGCGAAGTTCATGGCCCGTCCTAGCTACGCATACTTGAAGCTTAAAATGTCGGGCCTCAAGGGTGTGATTACGGTCTTGGGTGACTCGAGGCATGCAGAAGAGATTGCGAACCTAAACGCCAGCATGGCGGAAGCAAGTGGTGCAGAAGTGGAGTGTGTCTCATACAAGCTTGCCGTTGATCCGACTGAGATGCATATGGAAAAGAAACCGACTCCTGAGCCGTCCTTCCATTCAGTAACAGGCACAAAAAATATTCAAGTGCATCCCTGCGATCCCTCCAAGATGGCTAAGGTTGATGATGACCTGGACCCAAAATAGGAAAGCGAGCTCGTCAGCTTCCTCCGTGAGAATTGGGATATTTTTGCGTGGCATCCATTTGACACGCCTCGAATCCCAAGGGAGCCGGCTAAGCACCGACTGAACATGTATCTAGGAGAAAAACCCTTCAAGCAGACTCCTCGTCGGTTTGTTGATCCTAAGAGCGAGAACGTGGGATTCATCACAGAAGTAGAGCACTCAGAGTGGGTGGTAAACCCAGTTGTCGTCCCCCAAAAGGATGGAACTTGGCATACCTGCGTGGACTACAGGGATGTCAATCGAATGTGTCCCAAGGACCATTTCCCTTTGCCTCATATTGATCAGATTGTGGACTCCACGACTGACTACGGGAGATTATGCTTTCTGGATGCTTATTCCGACTATTATCAGATCAAGTTGAAGGAGACAAATCAACTGAAGACTACATTCATCACTCCATTCAGAGTATTTTGCTATGTTACAATGCCTTTCGGTCTGAAGAATATTGGAGCCACTTACCAGCATACCATCCAGACTTGCCTACACAAGAAGATTCCCCACAATGTTCAGGCCGGAAAAGCTCCTTCACGTTCACTCGTTGGAGCGATCGAGTCAATCCAAAGCCTCGCATCCTCCGACAGCTTCCCACATATCGTGTTGGGGCCCACCACATGCACTCAAAGTCCAGTGAAGGCGTACAAAGGCTTCAGGACCACCCATTAATCTACATGCACCCCCCCCCTCGATTTTTAGGGGGGGACCCTAATTAGCGCATAACCCATCCCTAATCCTCTACGTAACCTACTGCCTGCTTTCCAAATCGGGGCATGCCAGCTTGTCAAAAATCGAGTGTTTGCACGCATGCTCGCAATAGCAGCGCCCATGCTTATGTTGATGGCATCGTTGTGAAACCGACTATGGCCTCAAAAGAGTGTTGACACTGCTTCCAAACTTCCATAAAGCGCTATCCATGATCATCAAAAGAGCTAAACCTAGTTTGACAAGGAACAATCATGGGTTGATATTTTGTAAAAAAATCTCTTAGTTTTCTCCACATGTACATATCCATCCTTATTATAGAAACGACATAGTAGGGCCTTCCTCACTGTTTTTGCTAGATAAAAAAAGAGTTCACATCTAGTGTCTAGATAACAAGATGCACACAACTCACAAAAAAACTGCGGAACATATTGAAAAATGATGACAACCTCAAATAAAGGCTACAAGAACATCTTAAGGTGATGGAGCATCGTTTTGAAGACTTAAGCTTCACCCAAGTTGAGTGAACACGTCATTGCACTAGTCACCCGCTCCACTTGTGTACATGCCAACATAACCAACTGTTAGTGCTCTGGTTATTGGAGTAAAGAACATGTACTTGACCATTGTGTGCATGAGTAAATAGCTTGCAATGGTGAAAACATTTTTCTCTTATGCAATTTTACTTTCTCTTTGGTTTGTGTCGAAGACACTGGTACCTACATTGGGTCCATTCCCCATGCTCCCTAATGGTTGCATGGGTCTAAACAAACCCAACATAATCTTCTAGATGGGCCAATTGATTGGCTATGATCCTTTGGTAAAATTTTCTGAGAGCCCCAGCCACAAAGCATGCAATGATGGATCTCCAAGAGTTGCAGGTTCGCGTTGGTCTGGTTTACTAAGGGTGTGGATACAAAGTCAGGAGGCAAGGAGGCGGTCACTGGTAGTAAGTAAATGATGAGGCTTCTTCAACAGGAGGTAGCGGAATGTTTAAACCTTAGAATACAAAAGCTTATGCTACAATACATGGTACGAGTCCAATTTAGAGACTCTAGCAAACCGACACAAAGTTAGTATCGCCTCAAGTAACAACTACTTGTTTGGTCATGCCTCTGGACCTCAGACTTGCACTACATCGAGCAACATGCATTGTTTAGAGAAGGATACCAGGATGAAGAGTGCCGGTGAGCTTGACACTCGTGGTGGGCTATTATGCGGAATAAAGCGACATAGTGTAAGAATAGCCCACCATGAGTTTCTAGGATTTGGTGAGATTGGCGCTCGATGTTAAGGAGTTGCTAATAAGAGGACAAGGCGACGATGCATCGACTATATGTGACCCGCCCTAGGGAAGACTCCGGGTCTACCGATTGTGTTGATGCAAGATCATCGCGGACGCACTCCCATAGAATTCATGCATCTATATTTGTAGAAGTCTGAGTGGAAGCGTCCGTCTCACGATAGGGATGCCTACGTGTTTATATGGGTAATATGAAATTGCGGGGATTGATATGAGATTATTCCTTTATTTATAAGAAGTCTATACAAGGAAACAACCAGAAATTGCCGCATATAGAACAACTACAACCCACACACGCACTTGAGATATTCACCACCCAAGTCCAATTGAACAACAACAAACATGCATTCAACTTGGTGTTGAAAGCCATGGAAATTCTGAAAAAACATCATATTTATTTTTAAGCAGATAAATCCATGAAAATTTGCTAAAATCGTCAATAAGCATACATAGTAGTTATAACGGCCAACAAAGGCAAGACCCGATCCTCATACATGAGAGAAAGTATAAGCTCTAAAGGAGCAATAGACACACTACTTGAGCAATGATAGCACAACTGATGAGATTTTCCCTTTTGACAAGCATCACAAATCGAATCATCGCCTTTACTTGAGAAAGACAATTTATTATTTCTAAGAATCTGTCAAACCACTATAAATGATGGATGCCAAAGACGCCTATGCCATCGGGGAGATGCAGGTTTGCTTGCGCTAAGCACCTGCTTTGACTCCTCTAAAAGCACATTTTGGAGGGGATAGAGGCCACCTACTCGTTATTGAAGAAGAATTCTTCCCGTGCCCTGATCCTTAACATAAAAGGAAATTAGGACGAATCTCCAAATAGGCATGATTATCATCAGTACGTTTAGAAGCAGAAACATGACTTTTAGAAGCCTTTGGAACATGCAAGATATTACCAAGATGAATTGGACGGTCAATATGTATTTCCATATGAAAATACATATGATCAATATGCATTTCCATACCTTGACCACTTGTCGTATGCACTTGTTCATCACCGATGTAGCGATCACGTAGAGTAAGTTTGTCAAGTTCACCCATGATGTGATCAGTAGCACCAATATCTACATACCAGTTGGTATCAACTCCATAGGAGGAGGCGGATGTGGCATTCACCTGTTATGCTGGGGCGCTACAAAATTTCGGAGCGTGGTGATTTGTTCAGTCGAGACGACCAAGACTGAGGGGGCAAACTTGGCGGTCTCATGTGAGTGAGCATCAAGACTCAATAGAAGACCCAAGTTCAAACTGCCAAGGTGGAGTATGTTAAAATTATTGTTGATATGTGTATAAGGCTACAATTGTACTTGTTGTATGTGAAAGGCTACATGTTTAATGCATGATGAGAAGAAGCACCAACATTGGCCATGGCAGGGGAGGCCGGATTGGCCATGGCGCGAAGTTCAAGATTCGACGACCTCGGCGGGTTTTGCCATCATTGCACTATTCTGGTTTAATGCATGATGAGAAGAAGCACCAACAGTCGTATACCACGAGAATACAGTATATGCGTTGATCTATGAACCCTGAATCCTCTTTAAGAAATGTAGTCTTCAATCTTCATGCCTTCTTTTCGTAATGGTCTGAGTTGTGAATCACATATGCATAAGAGAACTGCTACACAAACGATGGGATGTGCCTGATTTCACCTCGGTTCACCTGGGTCGCACCGATCGATCACAGGGTCGTGTGAAAATCGCCCTGCAAAGCGTCTGTGGACAGTAATTTCGTATGCATAATTATAAGAGGTAAATACTTCCTCTGTAAATTAAACTGGAGCCATTTATTTCTATGGTTTAACGGTTCAGACGAGGCAATACTACATCAAATTTTCGGTAGTATATTAAGTAATTAGGGGCGTTTTGGGTAGTTTACTGTTAACCAAATCCTGTAGGCAGATCCCTTTCAGAATAAGGGGACGACAGAGCTGGAATTTCACGGAGTCGCCATTGCCCACGTCCAGCCTGCCCCGCGCCGGCCCACTGCACCACGACTGCACGGACGCCATCTCGAGCCCCGCACCGATGCCGAGGAAACGCCCTCCGCCTCTATCCTCCTCTGCCCTCTCCTTCCCTACCTCTCCCTCTGCCCTTTCCTCTGTTATCTGCAAGCGTCTGTTGTGTCCTGCTGCTACGCGTGCGTGCAGCGTGCCTGGCGTGCGTACTCTCTCTGTCTGTGTGTGTGCGCGCGCTTGTCCAGCGTGCTGTGTGTGCTTTGTGTGCGATGCCCGTTCGTGTGTGGTGCTGTTCTGTGATATGTTCTTGTGTCTACTACTCCTGCTAGTGCTATACCATGTGCCTTTGTGTAATATCTTAGATTAGTGGGTGCCGGCCGACGTACGTTCGACGGAGAGAGGGCAAGAGAGGAAGCGATCTCAGGGCGCCGGCCGAAGTACATGCAGACAAGGAGAGGGCCACCGGGCGGGGCTGGGCGGCTGCGTCGACGCTGGGGACGCATGGGAGGAAGATCTCGGGTCGGTGGCGGGAGGCCGTTCGACGCAGAGCGGCCGGCCCTGTGCGGCCGAGGAGGCTTCCGCCGGGCGGTGCGTCTGACGAACTATTGTCATTAATTACTAGTCCCGAACTCTAATTGTTAATTACCGAAATGTCCTGGAGCAAAAAAATGAGGAATTAATAATAACTGTCGGATCAATTATATAAACAACAACAACAAAGCCTTTAGTCCCAAACAAGTTGGGGTAGGCTAGAGGTGAAACCCATAAGATCTCGCGACCAACTCATGGCTCTGGCACATGGATAGCAAGCTTCCACGCACCCCTGTCCATAGCTAGCTCTTTGTCGATACTCCAATCCTTCAGGTCTCTCTTAACGGACTCCTTCCATGTCAAAATCGGTCGACCCCGTCCTCTCTTGACATTCTCCGCACGCTTTAGCCGTCCGCTATGCACTGGAGCTTCTGGAGGCCTGCGCTGAATATGCCCAAACCATCTCAAACGATGTTGGACAAGCTTCTCCTCAATTGGTGCTACCCCAACTCTATCTCGTATATCATCATTCCGGACTCGATCCTTCCTCGTGTGGCCACACATCCATCTCAACATACGCATCACCGCCACACCTAACTGTTGAACATGTCGCCTTTTAGTCGGCCAACACTCCGTGCCATACAACATTGCGGGTCGAACCGCCGTCCTGTAGAACTTGCCTTTTAGCTTTTGTGGCACTCTCTTGTCACAGAGAATGCCAGAAGCTTGGCGCCACTTCATCCATCCGGCTTTGATTCGATGGTTCACATCTTCATCAATACCCCCATCCTCCTGCAACATTGACCCCAAATACCGAAAGGTGTCCTTCCGAGGTACCACCTGGCCATCAAGGCTAACCTCCTCCTCCTCACAGCTAGTAGTACTGAAACCGCACATCATGTACTCGGTTTTAGTTCTACTAAGCCTAAACCCTTTCGATTCCAAGGTTTGTCTCCATAACTCTAACTTCCTATTTACCCCCGTCCGACTATCGTCAACTAGCACCACATCATCCGCAAAGAGCATACACCATGGGATATCTCCTTGTATACCCCTTGTGACCTCATCCATCACCAATGCAAAAAGATAAGGGCTCAAAGCTGACTCCTGATGCAGTCCTATCTTAATCGGGAAGTCATCGGTGTCGACATCACTTGTCGGATCAATTATATACTACCCACTATTTCCGGTAGTATGATGTACCGTAAAAACTCTCTATAAGATCGTCCAGATCACTACTTTAGTGATCTATAAATGATCTTATATTAGTTCACAGAGGAAGTAATATACAAGCATGGTTTGACGATCAAGTCAAGAGGGTGTTCAAGTCTCTGAGCATTACGCGTCTATACACAGAAGTTGCATATCGTTACGCGTTGCAAATCAAGATCACCGCAGAAATTTCCCTGAAACAAAAGAAAATTCTCCTTCAGAAACCAGACCTACTCTTCGATCTGCAACTGCAATTAATCACCCGTCACCGACTGACTAGCATCGGCAACCAAGGTTCGGAAAAGCCAAGACTGTTCAGCACATTGTAGCCTTTCCTCTCGCGATCGCAGATGCAGAACACATCAAGCAAGCAAGGAGGATGGATTGGAAGCCTGAGACACTTTACGCCCCTGCCATCACCTCTTTGTTTCTTCGGTCCGTCTTAGGAAGTTCGACCACACTGACGGCGGTCATACTATCGCAACATCTAAATCCTAGCTTAAGCTTCGATTCTAAACATAATTTACCCCAGCTTTTCACTTGACAAAGAACTCTGCAAAAAGCAGAGAGTGCACAGAGAGTTAATTAAAAGCCTGATGCGCCCTTGGAGCCTGGGATGTCGATCCACTGGAGCTGGAGCTCGACCTCCCCGCACTCGACGTTCCTCAGCCTGAGCACCACGTCCTGCTTCACCGTGCCCTCGGACAGGTAGACGGCGCTCTCCTCGGCGAGGCAGTTCTGCCGGTTGGGCACCAGCTTCTTCACCACGGTGCCGTCGGCGACGCCCTGCAGCTGGATCCTCATCGTCGCGGCCTCCACCAGCGGGCCGATGTCCAGCTCCGCGTTGCCCATCGGGTCGTCGAAGAATGTGTCCTTGTCGAACACGTCCTGCACAGGAACAAGAAGCAATGAGCTGGTTCTCAGGCAGCTGTCTCTCATCCAGTCACCATTTCGGCTGCTTGTCTGTACTGTACCCCGCGTTTCCAGAATGTTCACCTTCCTTTCCTTTTGTGCAAAGGCATTGTTATTATTTTCCTTTCTTTCTCTTTTTTGCAGGGAGAAAATTGATTGCGTTTCACGATTCGGTTTAGGAGATTTCCCAAAAATCGATCAAAATTTTCGTGCCATGCGAGAGAGAAAAGGGGGAAAGAGAAAGGAACACATACCAGTTTGACAGGAATGGTGGGATCTTCGACGGAGAGGGTCAGCTCGTCGTTCCACTCCGGATTGATGCTCTTCCTCACCACTCGCGTCTTGAGCTTCTGCGAAAAAATCAGAGCGGAGGAGAACAATCAGGAGGAGAACACTCCAGAACGGGGACCGCGGAGAGGCGATTAATTCTTTCCAAAAGAGGGCTAAATCCGCGGAATCGACAGGCAGATCGACGGTGCCTTGCATCTACACAGCGAGAGAAGGGGAAAAGAGACGAGACGAACCTGCTTGCCCATGCGGACGACGACGTAGGGGTCGCTGGAGCGGAGGTCGCGGATGGCGAGGTTCACCCCGCGCGTCACCCGCACCTTCACCAGCCCGGCCAGATGCCCCAGCATGGTGCCGCTCCTCCGCTCCTCCTGCTTCGCGCTCGCGGTCGGTGGTCACTGGTCGGATGAGAAACAAGAGTAATGGCGACTGGCTGGTTGAGTTGGGTTGCAGTTGCAGGCAGGGGACGGCAGCCGCTGCTTTCTCTCCTCTCCACCCTCCGCCCCACCCCCGCTCCTGCTAAATACTACTCCGCCGGGTGAGCGACGCCTGCTACGAGACAACGACAACGAGTGACCAGCTCCACCACCTGGAGCGCGTGGACTGTGTGTGCTCCAGTTTTGCTACTAGTACTAGTAACGCTTTTTATCTTGCCGTGTGGGTTGGCGTTGGGGCGAAATAGTACAGTACATTTCTTCCACTCAACCACTCCCAAATTCACAGTTGGTGCCCGCACCTCTCTCGTCCAGATTTGGTTGGGTTCATGAGAAACATCCCACTGGAAGCCTAGAGCGATCCTATCAAGATGCAAAGTAGAGCGTGGCTTTTGTCGAATTTGTCATCATCAAGAAGTGAAAATGGCCACCAATCAATCAGTCTTCCGGGAGCGAGCGAGTGGAGGACACGGCATTAGCATTTCTGGTCTGCCCCGTCAGGCAAGTTTCGACGCGATTTTCTCAGGAAAAAGGAAGGCGAGTCCCGACGTGATTCAAAAGTTCGCCGAAGCTGCACCTTGGGTGCGTCCGCGCTCACTCGTTTTTACAGTAGTACATGCCTGCAGTGGCGGAGCTCGAGCGGAGCCGTTGAAGCAGCCAGCGACTTCTTCGGTTTGGATGTTATGTTGTTGTACAGTGCAATCATGCCATTTCAGAATTGCTTAAGCTTTAAGGAGAAGGATACTAGTGCGGAGTAATAAATCGCTAGGCAGCAAAGGAAATAATGAAAAGTAAGTTTGGCTGGCAAGCAAAAACCTCACGCATTGGGTACAAACCAAATCGATCCGCTCCCCTCCGACTACAAGGCAGCAAAAGAGATTGATCGTAATTCTACGGTTGACACGCTCCTAGGAGCATCTCAACATTTTTTTCCCCTGGATTGGAGAGTTAATCCATAAGTAGTATTTTTCTCAAAAACTTTATCCATTTAAAATTCGAAGAGTTATCAGTCAAACCGGCTCGCTCCTACCCAAATTTGAGCGGTAGCGGGCAAGTTTCCTCATTTTGTCTCTTTCTCACGCGTGCATTTCTTCCTTCTCCCGACGCCACAAATGCCGCCGCCGCCCTCTGACGCCCCGGTCACCGCTAGAATGGACGCCCGAGTCCTCCCCACCCCTGCCATCCCTTGCCCCCATTGACGGTGATGCTAGATCCGCCGTTGGCCCCAGAAAAGCGATGGTAGGGCACCATGGTGGCATGGCTCGCAGTGGTGTCCGAAAAGGGAGGCACACGACCGCAACCATGCTCAACCTTCCTCCGCACTAGGCAACCAATGGGTACGTAGAGGCAGCGCTTGCCCAACGATCAAGGAAATGGAGGTTGAGGAGACGAAGAAGAAGACCACAACCACTCCAACGCCATATTACCCCTTCCATCGATCCTACCCCATCTCATCCACCTTAAGCTACCCCCACGCCTCCTCTACCATCCCCTAAGAAGACCGATGTCGGCGACGACGTTCATGCTTGTGAGTTGACATACACAACACCGGAGAGGTAACAATTTTTTATTTTCTTCTAATTATTAGTGTTGCAATTCAAAACTAGTTCAAGATGTTGGGAACGCAATATTTCAAAAAAATTCCTACGATCACGCAAGGTCTATCTAGGAGATGCATAGCAACGAGAGGGGGAGAGTATGTCTACGTACCCTTGTAGACCGAAAGCGGAAGCGTTATGAAACACGGTTGATGTAGTCGAACGTCTTCGCAATCCAACCGATCAAGTACCAAACGCACGACACCTCTGTGATCTGCACACGTTCAGCTCGGTGACGTCCCTCGTACTCTTGATCCAGCTGAGGCAGAGGAAGAGTTTCGTCAGCATGACGGCGTGATGACGGTGATGATGAAGTTACCGACGTAGGGCTTCGCCTAAGCACTACATCGATATGACTGAGGTGGAACTCTGTGGAGGGGGGCACCGCACACGGCTAAACAATCAACTTGTGTGTCTCTGGGGTGCCCCATCCCCCGTATATAAAGGAATGGAGGAGGCGAGGGCCGGCCCTCATAGGGCGCGCCCAAGGGAGGGAGTCCTACTCCCTGTAGGAGTAGGTTTCCCCCTTTACTAGTAGGAGTAGGAGAAGAAGGAAAAGGGAGAGAGAGAGGAAAGGAAGGGGGGCGGCTCCCCACCCAATTCGGATTGGGCTTGGGGGAGCGCCCTTCCCCTGGCCGCCGCCTCCTCTCTCCCCCTAAGGCCCAATAAGACCCATTGGCCCATTGACTCCTCGGGGGGATCCAGTAACCCCCCGGTACTCCGGTAAATGCACGAACTCATACGGAACCATTTTGATGTCCAAACATAGCCTTCCAATATATCGATTTTTATGTCTCGATCATTTCGAGACTCCTCGTCATGTCCGTGATCACATCTGGAACTCCGAACTACCTTCGGTACATCAAAACACATAAACTCATAATACCGATCGTCATCGAACGTTGAGCGTGTGGACCCTACGGGTTCGAGAACTATGTAGACATGACCGAGACTCACTTCCGGTCAATAACCAATACCGGAACCTGGATGCTCATATTGGTTCCTACATATTCTACGAAGATCTTTATCGGTCAAACCGCATAACAACATACGTTGTTCCCTTTGTCCTCGGTATGTTACTTGCCCAAGATTCGATCGCCTGTATCTCAATACCTAGTTCAATCTCGTTACCGGCAAGTCTCTTCACTCGTTTCGTAATGCAACATCCTGCAACTAACTTATTAGTCACATTGCTTGCAAGGCTTATAGTGATGTGCATTACCGAGAGGGCCCAGAGATACCTCTCCGACAATCGGAGTGAAAAATCCTAATCTTGATCTATGCCAACTCAACAAACACCATCGGAGACACCTGTAGAGCATCTTTATAGTCACCCAGTTACGTTGTGACGTTTGATAGCCACTAAGTGTTCCTCCAGTATTCGGGAGTTGCATAATCTCATAGTCATAGGAACATGTATAAGCTATGGAGAAAGCAATAGCAATAAATTAAACGACCATAGTGCTAAGCTATCGGATGGGTCAAGTCAATCACATCATTCTCTAATGATGTGATCCCGTTCATCAAATGACAACTCATGTCTATGATTAGAAAACTTAACCATCTTTGATTAACGAGCTAGTCAAGTAGAGGCATATTAGTGACACTCTGTTTGTCTATGTATTCACACATGTACTAAGTTTCCGGTTAATACAATTCTAGCATGAATAATAAACATTTATCATGATATAAGAAAATATAAATAACAACTTTATTATTGCCTCTAGGACATATTTCCTTCACAAGAATCACGTGATATTCATATATGGTGATGATTTTTACCACCGTAGCATGCAAAATGAATCGGATTGTTGGAATTCATGATGGAGTTGGATCATAGCAACACCATTGGCTTCAACGACATTGGCAGGTAGCAGGCATTGGATGGGGCCCTAAATACAACTTTGCATCTCCAACGATGACCATCAAATCGCCCGTAAGGCCGTAACCGTCCGAACCGCGTGGTGCAGACGTGTTGTCCCATCCAAGGCGGGCCTATATCGATCCGCTCGACGGCCCGGACTTACTTTCTCTCGCAAACGGGAGACAAACTAAGGGGGCTTTGCAGACGTCCACACAGCAGTCACGCCCATTTATGACCATCCTGCCCCACCCAAAACCTCCTTCGTCCGCGCGCGTTCCCGCCCGACGCCAGCTTCCCGCATTCATACATCGTAGAGCGGCTGCTCCACATTGAAGATGGCCCAGAGTGGATGCGACCTCTGACTGGCTCCGCCAATGAAGTGGCGTGTCGGCAGAGGGCGTTGCCCGCTGCACACCCGGCTGAACACGTCTTCTCGCCGCATTCGAACGCCTCCAGTACACCCGCACGTGTGCCGAGAAACCTACTCCGGCCACACATTCGTTCACGAGCGGGTCGACATTAAACACAACGCCGGGCAAGCTCTTCCTGTCAGCCCGCTATTTAAACGAGGCCAGACGTCAGGCAAGAATCGTGCCACAACTCTGCCCCCATCTCCTAGTTGCACCATTTTCTCTACACTGTCTATGCCATCCCGCTAGCAGGAAGAGCAGTTCTTCGGCATAAAAAACGGTTGGGTGGTCCGCCGAGCCCGCCGGATAAGAGCCAGGCAACTCGCTGCTCCACCTCCCTCGCCTTGCCTGACGGAGCAAGTTGTCACCACAAGCCAGCGCGTGGTTCAGCAACTCACTGCTCCAAGCCAGCTCGTGGAGGAGTAGCGAGTTTCTCCAGGCAGGCACGCAGAGGAGCACGGCGGAACGGGCATCGTGGCTTCCATGAACGAGGTCAGACGTCGTGCCATCCATCGTCAACGTTGGCGGAACTGCGCCCGGTTGGTGGAGAACGAAGTCGGCTACGTGGAGATCGACAAGTCAATGGCTAGTGCATCCACGTTCGCCGTCAACATTGAGGAAAAGTAGAACATGGGATGCCGCCGCCGCTTGGGTCCTAGGAGAGCCACTGCCGGCGCGTTGCCGGCTTGCACAGTCGGTGACTTGCCCGGTTTAGCATAGACCATCGTTGACCCCTGCCTTGGCTTCACGGGAACGGAGGAGCACCCCTTCACCACCGGTTGAAGACAAAGGGAACCGCCGCGGCCGGTTGTAGACTAGTATAGTGTATCCGTGTCGCGGAAATGGAGCTCCGCGCGGCGGGGCGTGCACACAATATTGCCATTTTGTTAAAATATGTCCAAAATGTATATGTTTTCATTTGGTTTGTACTCCCTCCGTCCGGAAATACTTGTCATCAAAATAAATAAAAGGGGATGTATTTAGACGTATTTTAGTTCTAGATACATCACTTTTTATCAATTTTGATGACAAGTATTTTCGGACGGAGGGACTATGAAATCCGCTGTGTTTG
This sequence comes from Triticum aestivum, assembly GCF_018294505.1. Lineage (NCBI taxonomy): Eukaryota > Viridiplantae > Streptophyta > Magnoliopsida > Poales > Poaceae > Triticum > Triticum aestivum. The sequence continues at coordinate 733,682,219 of NC_057797.1, read as the reverse complement.
CATGAATTTTATCTGATTTGTTTAAAAAGTGTTTAAAATTTATGCGGGTGGTGTTGGATGGCTGGCTCCGGCATCCATGTCCGTGGACGGATGCCTGAGCAATTTACGGGTCAATGGTGGAGATGCCCATACCCACTTCTCAGCAAATATTTTCTCTGTTTTTATTTAGTCCGCGTATTTGCTTTGGTCAAAGTCAAGGTTTATAAACTTTAACAAAGTTTATAAACAAAAATATTAACATATACAATAACAAATCAATACCATTAGATTTATTACTGAATGTACTTTCACATCATATAGATTTGTTATGGTAAATGTTTATGTTTTTTTATAAACTTGATCAAACTTTCCGAAAGTTGACTTCAGTCAAACCTAATATACACTAATATACAGAATAAATAAAAATAGTGGCAGTACAACTTCTACCCACTCCTCGGCAATAGATCCAACGGACCAAAGAAAGATCCAACGAACGTTTGGTTGCTGCTGTGATGCAGGTTTGACCCGGTCGCTGACCGGGCAGCGGGCAGCGGGCAATGGACGGGGTCGTATTAAATGGACGACGAACGTTTGTGTGGTCTAGCTGTGAGTTGAGGCGGCCGGAGCAAAAGGTGGAGGGATCGACACGTGGCTGCAGCACGCATGTGGCCGGCCGGCCGGCCGGCTTGAAAGAGTAGAAGGAGAGCTGACCGTTTCCAACCTTTCCCGGTCTATGCTGTCTCCACGGCCACGGCGTGGTTGGCTGGCACTGGCACTGGGAGTGAGCAGGAGCTAGCGCGTTCTCGCCGGAAGCTGTAGGGCACTGCCAAGATGAAGCATCAGAATGGATAGGTTGTGCCGGCCGATATCTCGAATCTCGCAAGGGCGATGATGCATCATCTCCAAGGGAATTGTCACTGTATGTGTCCTTTCTAAACACGCAAAAAGTTGACACTTAAAGCATGTCTAACAGCCGCGCAACGCGCGACGCCCTAAAAAAGCGTTTACAGCGCGTGGATCATGAGTTTTTGCGCGGCGAGAAGCGCTTGCTCCGGCGGCTGCTGTAAAGTTTAGCGCGCGCGAGCCGTTCCAGCAGCTGCTGCAAAAAAATCACGTGCGCGCTCTCACACAAACAACATATGCAAACACAACCAAAAGGATCAAACACAAATAAAATAAATTAACAATAAATAGTTCAATTTTATTATTACAACTTAAACAAATAGTTTATCTTGCAATACAACAAATAGTTCAACAATACAAAATCAAACAAAAAAATCATGATGCTCTTTGTCGGTCATTTCATGCCCACCACTCCTCGATGAGATCCTTCTGAAGATCATCATGCGTTTTGGCACGTCGAATGAAATGATAGGAGGCAACAAAACGAACCACCTTGGCAGCCCTCCGCCGCACTCACACAGGATGTCCCAAGAGCTCATACGGAGAGTAGTCTAAATCTTGGCCACGCTCATTCTCGATGATCATATTGTGCATGATCACACAAGCGTGCATGATATACCAAAGCATCTTTTGATCCCAAAATCTAACCGGTCCTCTCACAATGACAAATTGGGCTTGCAAAATCTCCAAAGCTCTCTCCACATCTTTCCTAGCCGCCGCCTGAGCATTGTGGAAATCAAGATTTTTTTTACCTTCCAGTTTTTTCAACGTCTTCACAAATGTTTGCCACTTCGGATAGATACCATCCACAAGATAGTAGTTATAGTTGTATGTATGGTCATTTGCTACAAACTGCACCGGGGGCAGTTCACCACTTGCAATTTTATTCATCAGTGGTGACCGATTAACAACGTTGATGTCATTCAAAGATCCAGGCATTCCAAAAAACATACCAAATCCAAGTCTCTTAATCGGCCACCGCTTCAAGGATTATAGTGAAACCATTTTTTTGGCCGTGGAATTGCCCACGTCATGCCTTAGGACAGTTTTTCCAACTCCAAGGCATGCAATCTATTGAGCCAAGCACACCTGGGAACCCGCGAGCTTTGTTCATCTCCAAAAGCCTTGCACAGTCTTCAACATTGGGAGATCTTAAATACTCCAGGCCAAACACTTGCACAATTCCGACTGCGAAGCGCTTGACACACATGATGGCTTGACTCTCACCCATGGCCAAGTGGTCATCAACTAGATCAGTCGAAATGTATGCCAACATACGCAAAGCGGCTGTCACCTTCTGAAAGGTGCTATGCCCGAGCTTTCCAGCGGTATTCCTCCTTTGCTGAAAAAACCGTTCATGGCTTGCTAGTTTCTCTGTAATGCGCCTGAACAACTCGGTGCTCATCCTAAACCGGCGCCGGAAGTACGACTCGGGGTACACGGGATTATCCACAAAATAGCGCCTCACCAATTTGTTGTCGGCATCGATTATATCCTTCCAAATTTTCCAGCGCGCAAAAAAAACTAAATTTTCAAGCGCGACGCTTGGCTATTGGAGATGGTCTTATAAGCTAGAAAAACAATACCCCCTCCGTCTCAAAATTTCAACTTTAGTACACTCTCAAAATAAATGTTATATTAAAGTTGAGATATTTATTTTGAGACGAAGAAAGTAACAATGGTGATACATGAGACCGAACCAAACGATTGAGTGAACATCACGACGATCAATCTACTCTTGCACAACCTAAGCAAGTCGACAAAAGGAACTCGTATACTAATAGATTGTTCGCGCTTGCATAATACCTTGATCGATATGTGTGTATTTTACCCTGTAAATGAACAGCAGAAAATTGGCGTGCGATCATGCCTGGCAACCTGAACGAAAGGAGCAAGTGAAAAGAAGCACCAGATCACATCCTATGTTTCGACCACACAAATAGTTTACTGTATAGTGCACGGATGGCAGCCGATGACACTTAAAGCAGTTGGTAATCCATCAAAAGCACTTTACTAAATAAAGCGCCTGAAGAAGGTTGATGACCTCACTGCTCCAATCTGATCTGTGGTAGTGGCACCCCTTTTCGACCCCCGTCGTTGGAGAGAGGGAGGGGGCGGTTCACGGAATATCTTTGCGGACGCTTTGTGCATGTCAACTATCGGTCTCACCACTGTCACCGTCGATATCAAAATTGCCACCGCACAACCAACTTCTTAGAGCATCTCCAGTCGTTGCCTCCAGGAGGCGCTAAAAAATTGCCTCCTGGGACACACCGGCGCAAAACGCGCGCTGAGGCGTGATGCCACCCAGTCACAGCGGCCACAGGATTTTTTTGAACGGCACAAACATGACGAGTTCATGCATATTTCGACGACTTCAAACCAAATTCAACCAAACACGACACAAACACGCTCACTCATACATATTTAAAGTATTTTACAAAAAAAAAACACAGTACTAGGCCCGCCCGCCGTCTCGCTCGTCTCGCCGCTCCTCGCTGGCTGCCGCCCTTGCAGTTCTACATGCCGAGGAGGCTGTAGAACCGCGTGTAGTCGTCGTCGTCGTCGTCATGGCCGCCGTCCCTGCTGCAACCCTCCCCCGGTTGGCGCGGCGGGTTGGACGGTCCGGCGGCGTCCTCGTCGTCATCGCTATCGAGGATCACGACGCCGTGCTCGTCCTCGCGCCCATGCTTGCGGGCAGCGATCTCCTCCAGGGCCCGGGTCTGTCGGGTCATCTCAGTCCGGAGGTAGTCGTCGCGCGCCCACCGCAGGGCGCCCGCGTTGGAGAAGCCGCGCCGGGCTATCTCCTCGTACTCCGGGGGGAGACTGGGCTCCGGTTTGGGCGCGACGAGGACGAGGCGCCCGAAAGCGGGGGTGGAGTCGGTGATGCGGATACCGGAGCTGCGGGTGCGCCGGTTGACAGGCGTGTCCTGGGGCTCCGGCTTGACGGGTGTGTCCTGGGGCTCCGGCTTGACGGGGCGGAGGCAGGGAGAGCCGGTCGACCGACCGGACGAGGAGGAGGACGCTCCGGGGTCCATGCGCCTCGGCGTCCACGAGATCCCACAACGACGAGAGAAGGACGGGGGGGAGGGGTACTCCAGCCTCGGCGTGTAGGCGCCCTCGATGTACTCGAGGACGGCCTCCAGCATGCGACCAGGCACGCCCCACCATTAGCGCCGCCCCTCGGAGTTGAGCCTGCCGGAGGGCACGACGCCGTTGGTGGCCTCGAGCTGCTCGGCGTGACGGCGACGGAAGTACGGCTCCCAAAGCGGGCTGTCGGGGACGTAGCGCGGCCCCTTCCTCGCCGCCCGCGGCAGAGAGGCGCGGATACGCGCGATCTCCGTACGACGCGCTGCCCCGGTGGGCGGTGGTGGCACCGGGACCCCGCCGGCGCTGATTCTCCATGCCCCGGGCACACGCATGTCCGGCGGAACCGGATACTCGACCTCGAAGAGGAGCCGAGTTTCGTCCTCGTGAAGGTGGCGGCGGCCGAAGCCGTTCGCCGCCGCGCCGTCGCTTGGGAATCTTTCCGCCATTTCTTTGAACTAGGACGGCGAGGGGAAAGGGAGGAAGGGGAGAGAGGGCGCATCGGCGGTGGAGACTCTGTGCGTGCCACCGGCGCGCTGGGGTCGGCTTATATAGGCGGAGGCGACGCGAGCACGCGTGGCCGCCTCGTCTACACGTGGCATGCGCGGGGACGCGCGTTGTCACGTCTTCACTGCGCCGCCCGTGAGGCATCAATGACGGAGGCTGACCGTCGCGGCAGCTTTGGCATTGATTCGCCGCGGGAAACGAGGCAATGAGGACGACGAAGCGGCGAGAAGCGAGACGAGTCACTGGCAAGGAGGGCTCGCGGCTCTTTCGCGCCAAAAACAATTCGCCCGACACCCCCGAGCGCCCCCAACGCGCCGGGTTCGGGTTGGGTCCACCGGCGCCAATTTCGGTCCGAGTTAACAAAAATTGGGCTTTTTCTAGACTAGCCCAACATTAGCTTTTTCTTCGATGCACCGATCACCATCCTCAAATTATCTCAAGCCAATTACACTTAATTTAAAGGTTCTTTGAAGATTAGTTTATGAAGAATAGTGCACCTTGTTAATATGAATAGTCTATTATTTCTATCATGACTTCTCATGGAATTTGAAGAACAAAAAAAATTATGCACAAAAACCATATTACTACTAAGCACGGAGTTGACGAGGATATATGTGAACCAACTCTATCCCAATATTTCATTCCCACATAATTAAATTCATCTGTAATATGTTTCAAAAGGCCCTCATGTTTTCAATATCATATACTCTCTCTGTTCCAAAATAAGTGACTCAACTTTATACTAAGACTTACAAAGTTAGTGCAATTTTGAGTCACTTAGGCCAACTCCACCGCGCGACCCCATTCTGTCTGCGCGCGTCCGTTTGGGGTAAAACGGACGAACCAGACGGCCCAGTGCGCGGGCGCAAACGGACTTTTGTCCGTTTACTGTCCGCTTTCGACCCATCCCCGGTCCAAGTTTGCGCTGCTTTTCGGGTGAAACGGACAGCACGCGGACGGGCGGGCCGTCTGCACGTGTCCTCCCCTGGTCCACCCATCGGTGGCACATGGACGCCTTTTTCTATCCGCCCCTCCCTCCCTCCGGCCGCACCCCCTCCACTCTTCTCCACTCTTTCCCTCGCCGCTGCTGCCGCTGCCATTGCAGCTGTGTAGCTCGGACGCGCGCTCGCCCAACTCCTTCCCCTCGGCCCTCCCGAGCTACCCAACCACGGCCACCTGATTTGCGCACCCGCCGGGCGGATTTGAGGCGGATCCCGTCGGTCTTGAGCTTGCCCGACTGTGGGAGGCCGTGCCGCGCCATGGACTGGCCGCGCACCGAGCCGGAAGGCCCTGCCAGGGTCGCAAGGCCACATGCAGGCAGTGACTCCCCCTCTAGCCGCTCGGATCTACACCATCAGTAGTCCATCAACAGATACACGAATGACGGTCGGTCGGGCTCAGTGCTAGCCCAAAAGCTCGTCGGCGCATCGTTGTCACTCATTAAGTGCGACCACTGTCCAAAGAAGGTCGTGCGCCGGTCACCATCCTCAAATTATCTCAGGCCAATTACACTTAATCTAAAGGTTCTTTGAAGATTAGCTTATGAAGAATAGTGCCCCTTGTTAATATGAATAGTCTATTATTTCTATCAAGCTATGATGTCACATCTCACATGACTTCTCGTGGAATTTGAAGAACAAAAAAAGTTATGCACAAAAACCATATTACTACTAAGCACGGAGTTGACGAGGATATATGTGAACCAACTTTATCCCAGTATTTCATTCCCACATAATTAAATTCATCTGTAATATGTTTCAAAAGGCCCTCATGTTTTCAATATCATATACTCCCTCTGTCCCAAAATAAATGACTCAACTTTATACTAAGTTTAGTACTTACAAAGTTAGTGCAATTTTGAGTCACTTAGGCCAACTCCACCGCGCGAACCCATTCTATCTGCGTGTGTCCGTTTGGGGTAAAACGGACGAACCAGACGGCCTAGTGCGCGGACGCAAATGGACTTTTGTCCGTTTATTGTCCGTTTTTGACCCATCCCCGGCCCAAGTTTGCGCTGCTTTTCGGGTGGAACGGACAGCACGCGGACGGGCGGGCCGTCTGCACGTGTCCTCCCCTGGTCCACCCATCGGTGGCACATGGACGCCTTTTTCTATCCGCCCCTCCCTCCCTCCGGCCGCACCCCCTCCACTCTTCTCCACTCTTCCTCTCGCCGCCGCTGCCGCTGCCATTGCAGCTGTGTAGCTCGGACGCGCGCTCGCCCAGCTCCTTCCCCTCGGCGTTCCCGAGCTACCCAACCACGGCCACCTGATTTGCGCACCCGCCGGGCGGATTTGAGGCGGATCCCGTCGGTCTTGAGCTCGCCCGGCTATGGGAGGCCGTGCCGCGCCATGGACTGGCCGCGCACCGAGCCGGAAGGCCCTGCCAGGGCCGCAAGGCCACATGCAGGCAGTGGCTCCTCCTCTAGCCGCTCGGATCTACACCGTCAGTGGTCCGTCGACAGATACACGAATGACGGTCGGCCAGGCTCAGTGCTAGCCCAAAAGCTCGTCGGCGCATCATTGTCACTCATTAAGTGCGACCACTGTCCAAAGAAGGTCGTGCGCCGCGTATCTACAACGTCGGAACATTTCGGATGGGTGTTCATCAAGTGCTTAAACGATGGGGTATGTGCTCTTTTTAGCTTCGGTTTGTGCTCTTAGATTTGACTAATTGTGCTAACTTCAAATTTTATTATGTAGCATGGATGCAAGTTTTGGTATTGGGAAGAAGAGTACATCGATATATTGATAGAATGCAATTTAGTAGATGTTCATGCTCTTTTAGCTAGTATAGAGGCTAGAGATGAGACTAGTGCACTTGTTGCTAGATCAGAGACTAGACACGAGACTAGATGCGAGGAAACAACTTCTACTTCTTTAGACTCGAAGAAAAAAGAAGCACACAAGATCGAGCCTCCTCCGCAGATAAATAAACAATGAATGCATCGAGAAGGCACTAATCCAACTTACAGGAGTAGTTATGGAAGTTGGATATCTTCTAAAATGTATTCTTGTGGTTCTTGTTTTATTTGATCTTACTTTTCTAGTCAAAATTTGATAATGTATTCCTATGTATCAAAAATGGATGATGAAAAAATATTAAGGACTTGCAAAGAAAAAAGTACGCGGCCAGGATACGTCCGCGCGTTAGGCGCACGGCCACCACATCCCAGAAACGGCCCGGACACGACCCCATTGCTTTATCTAAACGGACAGAATCCGGCCAAAACGGACGTCTGTTTGGAGTCATGGCGGTGGAGTTAGCTTTATTTTGGGACGCAGGGATTAAAATTTTGGTCAAAAGCCTAGAGGCATTTATGATTGTTCTTTGGACGCTTGCTCTGAATACGTGGGGCTCGTTTTCTGCGTCAGCCCGCACGAGCCTACCAAGTCAACTGGATGACTTTGGGTTGCCTCAAAAAAAAAAAAACTGGATGGCTTTGGGCAGTGACGCAAGCAATGACGTCGGTGATATCCCTTCTTTCATCAGTCGTACTCGCATATCTGAACTCTGAAGCACTGCATAGACTTCGGCACAGTTCAACCAACAGCAGCAAAGGGAAAGAAAAAAAAAACTGAGATGACATTTGCAACTGTATTATATTTTCATATGCTTTTTTACAATATGTTACTCCCTCCTTTTCAAAATAAGTGTCGTGGTTTTAGCAGCAAAGCGAAACAAATAGAAGAAACTGAGGTGACATTTACTAACGGAGGGAGTATATAGTTGCACATGCAGCTCATCCGCAGAGAGACACGGGCAAAATGTGGGAGGGCCAGCATAATTTACAGAAAATTGAAAGTAACAAGAATACTTGGCTTGGGCTGATGTAGGCTACTAGAGTAGCTTTTTGTACTGTCTTCTGCGCTTCGAACTAGTCATCTAAGTTCTTCATATATTCTTTCGACAAGTTCGAATTCATTACGAATGCTTGCTCTTCTACCAGAGAGTTCCCTGACTGAATCAATGCATCCAGTGTTGGCTGATGAAAACATAAATCGCATCAGGGTGTTAGACAGAGATTGGTTTCTTAACGGAGGAAGGAACAGCCAATCCAACCACGGTGATATTGAAAGAACTGACACGAGAATGGCACAAAAAAATCCTGTTGGTGCATTGCTTGAAATGAAATGTAAATACCTTCGGAGGGACAAATGTTGGAAGCTTCTCTCTGTTCTTCCGCTTGAGAAGCTTTTCACCTAGTTGCTCATAACCACCAATGTCATTTACCCACTGCAACACAATGGGGAAAATGAAAAATATTATTTAGCCATTTCTAGAGAACAGTTTCAAAGCATGATACATCATTTAATTAGGTAGTTTCTGAAGAATATTTTCAGAAGATACACCAAAGGCACATTTGGAGATGCCATCTCGAAATACTCCCTCTGTCCCATAATATAAGAGCGTTTTTGACACTACACAAAACGCTCTTATATTATGAGACGGAGGGAGCACTTGAGTTGTTGCATACCCAACATGACTCTCGTCTACTTCAATGAAAAACAAGTATGTGCATCAACTCTAATAAATGGGAGCATGTTCTGCAGCCTGAAACTTTATAAAGACAACCCTTTTGCACACAGACAACAGGAGGTGGAAACATTTTCTAAAATCGACTATAAGAATATTACAATGGATCTCTTCATATTATGAGAACTCATAACAGATGCCATAAATCAAATTAAGTACCTGCAAGATAGCCTGGTCATATGTCCTGGATCTCAAAGCTCCATAAAAGTCGAGAGCTGCAACAAGTTTAAGTCGTACTTGAATAAGTTTTTCAAATGTAGAAGCGAAAATATGTATGAACTTCCCACAGAAAGAAAGAATAATGAAGCTAGGTAAAACGCAATTTCAACCAATAACTACACAACTCACACAACATAACAGAACTTAAAAAGGAGAAGGGGGTATTTTTTCACACAATAATAGTTCCGCTATAATCTAAAGACTAGTGGATCATCATAACAAAACCTAATTGCTCGCTGTACAGATTCTAGACTGACTACCAGGGCCACTCTGCAACCTATTTTTTGTGATATAAGCGAATTACATGATTCATAAGTACCAAAATCTTTCTCCTTCCCTTGTATGCTCACATCCCATGGCTATGAGAACATACGAAAATAATCATTTTTCCCAAAGACGTCCAATTTTTTAAAACAACAAAAAATATTGCTACGGTTATTAATGCATTAAAGAACCGAAGACTGATCATTCTTATGTCTATGTGAAAAAAAAAATCGTTTATCAAGCCCTAACTTATATGTTAGCAAACAGCAAGGCAAATATTTGAAGCACAAAATAACGTGGGTGACCTTAGCACTGCATATTCCACTACCAGATAAGCCTCATATGCTGCAAACTAGAAGTTACAGTTTTGGTGAAACGAGTACCTTGATTTGGAAATGTATCTACAATGCTTGAAACTTCTTCAAAAGATAACCCATCCTTTGTATACATACGGTGAACAATGTTAATTATATCTTCACGGGTGGGCTGCCTGTTAAGCATAAATGGTCACACATCAAGTACCAAGGTTCAAAATATCCCTAGTTGGTGTATGGAAGTAGCATGAAACTACATATAATTAACAGAAAAGACTGAAAGAATATCAAATCGGTGGTAATCTTCAAACCAAGACAATCTCTGAAATAGAGAGTTGAATAAAGAAACAATTTACTTTTTGTAGTGTTAAGTAATGCCAAGAAGAACATAGCCTACGTGGACGATAGTACACAAAGTTATAACGAAAATGAAATAGCGCAGTTCAAAATTTTCAGTTTGTCAACAAGATTGCTTCAGACGCAGGGACAAACATACCAGTAGAACTTTTCCATCCTCCCATCACGAATCAAAGGAGCATATAGTGTTGAAAAATCATTTCCAGTTGCTATTATTGGAATTCTATGTGTTATATCAGATTCTCTCCATTTCTGACCGATACTAACCCTGTTAGGATTATCTGCCAAGTTCATCAATGTTCCAACCACGATTTGATTATTGACCGTCATTTGTGTGTGTCCTGGCAACAACAGTAACATATAGTAAGTAAGGTTTTTCCTACTATATATGTTGATATGTTTGAAAGATAAACTCTAATATTAATCAATCACGTACAAATAAGGTTTTTTTTTGCAAAAAAAAACTTTGCACACAAAGAATAAATCAAGTATCATAGCTCCTGATGAAAAATCATAATCATAAAAATAGACATCCAGATTCGGCATAATCAACAATCCCATCAAAGTATGCTCAATAAATGGCTTACCAAATCTTCCAAGACCAGCATCTAGGTCATTGATCATCAAACAGCTCATTTTCCCCTATACCATCAAAAACTTGTGAAACATGATCTTGTAAGGAAAAAAATATCACAGGAATCATTGGCAACATTAGCGTAATAATTCAGTAGTGGTACAGAAGAGTAAATCACTACGGAGCACGTGAGATTCTCAGCAGAAGTAAGCCTCAAGCCATGGAAACATTTTTATCATCGCAAGATATAAACACATTGAAGTAGACGATGGAACACTTTATTATTAAGATTATAAAAGAGTAACAAGTACCATCTTTGGTAGTTCAGGGCCTTCTCACTATCACAACAATCTTGGGCTAGCAGTTTTTATCTAAATAGTTTTTATTATTTCAATCGGGGAATCACTGGGTAGCTCAATAGTAGGACACATGATGGTGCTACCAAGCAACCCAGGACTGAATCCCACCTTCCTCATAAGAATATATTGGGGGTGCTAGTGCCCCTGGGCCTCTTATTTTTTCTAGTTTGGACTAAACGTCAACATATGTAAATGATCAACTACTGTATGTTGATGCATAAGTTTACAAATTATTAAAAATACTATTCTCTTGCATGCTCACTAGTCACTTCTCAGAAAACTGAATCTGAAAGCAGGTTATGAAATTGAGTAGCTGAATACACCTTCTTACTTGGTTTTGAACTACTTGAGAGGCCGTTCTGTATCGATCACGTATAAGCCTTCCAGGTTCTCCTGCAATACGAGCAGAAAAAAAATCTGAGCAACTAACCATCCCCTATCATAACTATCATAACTGCAAAAGAGCAAGCAATTCCTATTTTGTCTATGGACTAGATCTGGCAGAACATAGTAGCGACTTGACTTTGGAGCAGACTTTAGGAACTGATAATTCCTTTCATAACTAATATAAGCAGACCTTTCATTGAGCAAGGTAAAACTTAACCAATCTGAACAGACATGCTAGTTTTTTTTTCTGAAAATAAGCAAGAAACTCGATTGCAAATTCGTCCCAGGCTGGCTTTCAGCACTAGAAAAGTGCCCCAAGCACTAAGGTGGGTCGCAGTTTTTAATCTGAACACTAGCAATCTGGGAAACATAAACATATGTCAGAGTAAATAAAGCATACAAGCATAAAATAGTTCCGCTGTTTCTTGACCTGCTCTCTCAGATTCGAGTTCTCCAGCAGACATAATAACAGGCTCAACACCCATTGCTTTAAATATAAGTTCAGTCTGGAATGTTTTCCCTTGCCCCTTGCCACCCCAGACACCTGCATGGCACAATATTGCTCAAGATCATTAAATGGTAAAGCATGACACTGAATCACACTACACGTTTATTTTTTCATATTACACCCACGCACACAGAAACAAAAGAAGTAGAGTATTCTACCAAGTATAAGCGGAATCTTGATATTAAGATTATTTGCAAGGAAGTTCTTTACAATGTGGACCGCTGCAAACAATAAACACTCCTTTAGAACATGTGCCTGGAGAAAAGGATAAAAAAGAAGTGTTAAGCACATGTCGGCCACTTCTGAAGTTGTACGAAATACTGTCGCTCGACTCTTGAAATATCATGCAGAAGTCAAAAATGGATGTTTCATTGTTTTGGGACTTCTAAACATTTAGCTCTCAGGAGCCTAGATATTAAGTAGGATGAGGTTAGCAGAGTCACTACTACTGTGCATGTACGATTTGGTGATATTTCATCCGCTGTGCACATTGTATGCCATTATTTTACAGTTCAACTAAAACGCATCAGCCTAGTGAGTTGATTACTGTATGTTGATCATTCATAGATACCAATAAAGGTACATTCGGTTATTGCCACACCCTTGCATAAGAGCATACTGAAAAGGCTGTGTAAAGTTGGTAACCTCTCTCCCCCGAAAAAGAAGTTAGTAACCAGACCATTGACAGCTTTGAACTGTTGAGTTTTACGTCTACTATAAGGATACTCCAATACACAATGTATATGTAGATTCAGATTCAAATGAAATGCATTCTGTGAAATGTTGAGGTTGTAATACCTGATTATAAGAATGCTGACTTCCTTGTACATTAAATGCTTACCAACTTTATCCTGTAATACAACGAATCTGCAGTGTCAAATCTCCGCCAATCAGATACTGACATAACAGCACAGACGAAGATGAATTAAGCAAACCAGAGCAGCTGTATATGAATTAAAAACAAACTCACGAGGAAGGCAGGCGCGATGTAGTAATCTCCCTGCAGATACTCAAATTTCCTCGTCGCCTTCTGGCGGTAATCGAACACGATATCGGCTGCAGCCACATTCCACGAGGAATTTGTCAGAACATAGAATTAGAAAATCTGGCTCTTCAGTTAAAAAAAGAACTGAAATTATCAGGCTCTTCAATTCCAGTCGTTATTTTGCTGACTGCTGAACTACACAGAAATGTACTGTTCTGAATTATGACAAGTGAGCAGATCACAGAGAGCCTATCTAAACGGATGCATAACTAGTACTCCCTCCATTCCGAATTACTTGTCGCAGGTATGGATGTATCTAGATATATTTTAGTTTTAGATACATCCATTTCTGCGACGAGTAATTTGTTGGAACGGAGGGAGTACGTGGTACATTTTCTCAAATGGCTTGACTGGATGGTGGAGCAATGGGGCACTGGGGAGCATACAGTCTCTTCCGAGGAATTTGCCGACGAAGAGGTCGTCGACGATGCCGCTGCGGGCGCCGACGGCGATGTTCATGTTGTCGGCCTCCTTCCCGAGGCGGTAGAGGTAGTCGTCGCCCTGACCATCCGTGGCCTCCCACGAGGACTGCTTCGAAAGCCTCCTCCCGCGCCCCTCCTCCCCATCCTCCGCCTCCTCCTCGCCGCCGGCGGTGGGCTGGGGAGAAGCAGAGGAGGAGGAGCAGAGAACGGACGGGAAGGCGGGGCAGATGCGTCCTCGGTTGGGGGTTCTGAGGTTGAAGCAGCCGGGGCTGGGGCGAGCGGGGAGGAGGATGTGGTGGCGGTGGCAGTGCGAAGCGGCGGCGAGGGAGGTGGCGGCCATGGCGGGGAACGCTGCGCCGCGTGTGTGATCGGGGGCTGTTTGCGGGTGGCCCCGTACGGCGAGGGCCGCTGGGGCCTTATCGGCAACGGTCGCTCAGGAATACGTCAGTAAATACCCAAAAACCATGTAATCTATCTATATCTATATCTATACCAATTAGTGAACATGTCCGTGCGTTGCTACGGAAGAATAAACACGACTCAAAACCCCTTCATAAATGCACGTTATCTATTTTAACATAGCGCCTCATCCATGTTATTGCTTATTCTCTTTCATGCCTTCATCAACCATGATCGTGGTGTCCATCTGATCACATTGCGTCCGAATATGGCCAATCCCAAGCTGACGATCTCCGCCACTGCCTAAACCATAAACCCACTCACACTTTTCTTTTGCAAATAAAACCCACTTACACTTGCGACTGAACCACACCACCACAAGTGAATTTCTAATTGTTTTAAAACTAATCTCGGTGAGTTGGACGTGACGTCCGCCTGCTACAATTCACAAAATAAATTAAAATGCATGAACGATTTCTAAAAATTACACAACATTTTTCAAAAGGCAAAACATTTTAAATAACACATAACACAAAAACGTATGAAAATATTAATTCTAATCGTATACTCCTTTCCATCCTAGCAAGAATCTTTCGCTTAATTTCTTTCCTTCCCGACATAAGAGTGTTATTCTATTTCTTAATTCATTTCCTTCCTTAGGCAGGCCTGATATTATTCCTCTTAATTTCATTCCTTTCTTAGGCACACGTCAGATTGTTATTTCTGTTAATTGCTTTCCTTTCAGATTTTTTATTTTCATTAATTGCTCCTTTCCTTCCTTCGGGCCGCTAGATTTTTCTCTCTTCTCATATTTCTTTCCTAGGCACATCTTTTCCTTCCTTAGGCAGACACACGAATTTTTATTTCCCTTAATTGTTGCTTTCCTTCCTTCGGGCCGCCAGATTTTTCCTTCTTCTCATATTTGAGCGCAATCGGGACCTATGCTTTGATTCTTGAGGAGGCTTACTAATTTCAATTCATAGATGAATATAAATTGGTGGGGTTAGTTGCAAGAAAGCGAGGTGGGACTAATTAATAGATGGATGAATCCTATCTTATACACACAATCATTAGGTGGCTTGGTTCACCATAAGCTTCAAAATTTGATGTTGGTCGGGAGTTCCATCCTTTATGGCAGCGTATTTTTTTTGTCTCGGGTCGCATGTATTTCCTGAGCTGCCACGGCAGCCGACCCATATAACAGTGGGCTGAGGCCCAGACTTGCTCGCGAATTATTACGTACGACCGGACGAAAATTAAGGAGCGAGGTGAACAGACGAAAATTTAGTACCACTTTGAATATGTTTTAAATTCAAATTGAAAGTGTAAAATCACGGCAAGAAGCGTATTGTGACAGTGAACCCACGGAGTCAATTCGTGCTTTATTATTATAGCAAAAGGGCCCGTGCGTTGCAACGGCAAAAAAACTATAATCTTCAATGGCCATGACCACATTTTGCTGCATCACCAAGATACATTATCACTCTCAGTTTTATGAAATGATGAACATTTTTTCTAAACTCGTGAACATTTTTCAAATTTTTAGACAATTATACAAATTTTTGTACTTTTTCTAAAATAAAGAACATTTTTTGAATTCTTGAAGATTTTATGCTATTTGCAAAATAATAATAATTTGTGAGCATGTTTTAAAACAATTTTCTTTAATCGACGAACATTTCTATAATCGAAGAACATTTTTAGGAAATTTGTGAAATATTTTTCGAAATTCATGGACATTTTTTTGATTTAACGAACATATTTTGAAATTCATGATCATTTTTGAATCAGTGAACATTTTATGAATGAATAAATTGTTTTTGAAGTCATGAACGTTTTTTGTTCAATTTCATTAACATTTTCTAATACACGAACTTTTTAGCAAACATTTTTTTTACCAAATCACAAACATTTTTTAATCTACAAACAATTTATGATTTATTAAAAGATTATTGCTAAATTCTCGTTTTCTAAAATTTCCAGATTTTTTTGCTATCCCAAATTATTAAAAGTAGAAAAATTGAAAACAATAAAATAAAATAAATAAATAAAAACAAACTTTAAAAAACAGGCCGCCTGGACATAGGCGGCCCATACAGGCGTGCGGCGTCTTCTTCCAGCGCACAGAGCGCAGTATACGTGGTCCTTACTGCATGGGCCGGCATAGGCAGGGGATTCCCTTGTGTAAAACCTTCTTTTATCACTTATGCTCCATCCGTTTCTAAATATAAGTCTTTTTGGAGATTGCAATATAGACTACGTATGAAGTAAAATAATTTAATCTACATTTTAAAATACATATATATACATCCGTATGTAGTTTGTGGTGGAATTTCTAAAAAGACTTATTATATATAGGAACGGGGGAGTAGGTTGTATTGGTGGGTAATATTTTGTAACTTTTGGGGCAATTTCCGTGAGATATCGCCAGACATGTTAGGAGGGCACCGTGGGCGAACGTTACGCGGGCGAACGTGGTAGAGGCCAAGTGGCCCAAGACAGACGATTGGTAGAATAGCCTAGCTCAATATGAGGAAACACCATGGACATACGAAATGGGAGGACCAATAATATTATACCTCCATTTATATATTAAAAATAGTATATATGCCTGTGTGTTAGAACGGTAGAAAGAATTGACATAAATTTAGTGAGGATTGTATGTTCAAACATCATGTTCAATGTGCTACAAATTTGGCGCAAATTCAGTAAAGATTATAAGAGCAAAGAAAACATAACGGAAGAAAAAAATGACATGAATTTAGTGAAGATTAAAAAATGCCACATCATTTTTACTCATAAGCATGGCAACCTACCATTGATTCCCCTGCACCTCCTATTAATTAGTTTTTCTTTCTCTTTCTTTTCTTATATCATGATGCCCACATAATTATCGTCCATTTCCTTCCTCTCTCTTTCTCCTTCCTTCTTTATTTCTCATGCAATTATTTTTTTTTCTTTTTTGCTAGGCCTACTAATTACTCGTGTGATTAATATGGCGCCCAGATAATTACCATCAATTTTCTTCCTTCTTTGTCATGCAATTATTTTTTTTCCTTTTTTGCTAGGCCTGCTAATTACTCCTGCGATTAATATGGCGCCCAGATAATTACCATCAATTTTCTTCCTTCTTTATTTCTTATTCAATACATATTACCTTTCTTGCCGGCTCTACATAATTACCATCTTCCTTCTTTATTTCTTATGCAAAGAATGTCTATTTCCTTTCTTTATTTCTTTGCTTAATTTCCAAAGCAGCTTCTCGATGCCTGACAACCTAAAAACGTATATAAACTGGTAAAAATTAATGTTAAATAGCAAGGTGGGACTATTTGATAAGTAAAAAAATATGAAAAAAACTTCCAGCCTGGTCCCTTGTCCGTCAAGACCGTGCCCATTTATCTCGGCCCGAGTACGCCTGTCTTTATTCTTAAGGTTCCAGACGCCCTAATTAGCAAGCTTAGGAGCCTAGCCTAAGTCGTCTGCTGCGCTGCAACCAACATGGGAGACCAGGGATCAAATCCCAACGCTGCCACCATTTTTTCTCTAATTTCTTTTAATTCAAACACACGCACATACAGCCAGATATAGAAAACGACGGTGAACCAGCCTACGACGGACACAATTCAGCATGCAGGCCCAGCCGAGGCCCAGTTTAGCGAATCAGCCGAGGCCCAGTACGGGAAAACAAAAACCAGACGCATCTAAACAGATATAACGAAAATTTAGTACCACCTCGAATATGTTTTAAATTCAAACTGAAAGCGTAAAATCACGGGAAGAAGCGTATTATGACGGTGAACCCACGGAGTCAATCCGTGCTTTATTATTAGGGATAGATTATTATATTATTATTATTATTATTATTATTATTATTATTATTATTATTATTATTATTATTATTAGGGAAAGATATAAAAAGATTCAAATGGACATATCCAAACCATCTCGACCGTCAAATCATGTTATCTAGCGGTTCAAATCGCTCCAATGTTGAGCACCAAACACGTTTAACACTCTAATTACCCACCACTGCCATTGGTTATAAATATGTTTTGACTCAATGCTATCCCTTGAAATCTGCCATGTAATTAATATCCTACAATTCCCGTGAAAAAGTAATTGATATCTTACCAAATACCAACGTGCAACAAATATATCTTACCTAATATAACGTGCAACTAATATCCTACCTACTATAAACGTGCACATACATTATTACTAGTTCTATAAGCAAAGCAGATGAGGCAACAAAGAACCTAATCTCATTGACTCCATCAGAAGATTCCTATGATCTGTCTTTTACATATAAGTTATTGGAGGTATGTTTCAAAAAAGTTACTTGGGTCAGACTTACCACAATGTTTATATGAAAGTTATTAGGTCTACAATCTGTAAAATATCATGTTATTTACATAGAAGTTATCAATATTATTCTCGCAAAAAATCAAAGCGTGTACGAAGACATGAGTTCACCTTCACTACTTGAAATGCAACGTCATCAAAGAGTCATGCCTCACGGTCACCGATCTTCCTCTACCACATACTCCCTCCGTTTCTATTTAGTCCGTGTATTAGCTTTGTTAAAAGTCAATCTTTATAAACTTTGACCAATTTTATAAAAAATATTAACATAAGCAATAACAAATCAACACAATTAGATTTATTATTGAATGTACTTTCACATCATATAGATTTCTTATGATAAATGTTTATAATTTTTTTATAAACTTGGTCAAATTTTATGAAATTTGACTTCAGTCAACTCTAATATGCAAATTAAATAAAAACGGAGGGAGTAAATAGCAATGACCATGAGAGTGTTTATGAAAACAACAACACGTGATACAACATGAAATTCCAAGAAAAATATTTCTTTTGCTGCTACAGTGGTGAAGAAGATTGAAATATCATGTTACCATTAATTAGACAGCAACTTACAATGGTTGATTCCACGTCGATTAAATCGTGAAGTCAAACAGGACAGCGAGGACCACACGCGAGTGCAGGATGTCAGATGGACGGTGATGAGGGTGTTCGGATATGTTGCAAAATTCTGATCAGTCGGAAATTAGTTTTCTCGTTACACTATATTACAAAAAGTTAGACATGATTCTATTTCGCTTTAAACACTGGATTTCTCATGTGTCGAGGGCATGTAGTGACGGCAATGGCCCCATACCCGCTAAACCCGTAGGATTTCACCTACGTATAATAAAGCACGGATTGACTTTATCGGGTTTACCGTCACCTATGCTTTCTTCTCATGTAATAATACGCTTTTATAATTTGTATGGACAAAATCGTAATATAAACAAGGTGGTACTAATTTGACTTCCGCACATCCTTGTGGAAGTTTTCGTAAGTCGTTGGAGAAAAATTCATCCATCGCTGTCCCAACGAAGCCCAATATGCCTCAACCGGCTAGCATGGGCCTCAGCCCATCCAACAAATCTTCTGGCAACATCCGCCCCCGCCCCTCCGCCGCGCGCTGCCACCGCAGGCTCCGCCCCTCCGCCGTGCGCCGCCCCCACCGACGACACCCGACGCCGGCGCCGCACCTTCCTCCAACTCATTTCTCTCCTCCTCCTCAGTCGCTGCCCCTCCCTCTCCCCCGCCTAACACCCCAAGCCCCCAACCCTCTCCCTCCGCGGCCTACCTAGACAGCAAGAGGATGCGTGCTCCCATGTCCAGGCTGCTGCGGATTCGGTGCGGTCGCAGCTGCAATGGCAGAATGGCACCGACGGGGGCTGCTAACAGGCACATTCGACACGCCACCTCGTGCCCCTCGTCAGCCACTGCATCGTCCGCATGCTCATCTACACGTTCGTTCCGATGGCATGGGCGACGAGGCTGCACATCGCACTCGGGGTGGCGAAGGTGGTCCGCGTCATTGGCGCCTCGGGCAACATCACGGCATGGCTCGTGAAGCTCCTCTGTCGCGGCTACACCGTCCCCGCCACCGCCAGTGACACCGGTACCCATCCCTTCACCCCCCGGGCTTTCTTTTTATCCCTGAACGGGATCCATAAATTCAATGAAGGATCGGGTGTTTGGTTAATCCCGCTAGCCAAATTTTATTCAGGTTGTTGTTTCTTCAGCATATAACGTCTTAAATAGGACTACATATATTGTTAAAAAGTGTGTGATGATTGTCAGACAACCTTTGAATATCCGTCAAAGACTTCACATATAAAGTGGAGGATGTGATTCATTCCTTACAATATGGGCTGCGGATCAAATTCCCAGAACTTTTTTTACTGTGATATTTCCACTTAATTATATTATATGTAATGTGTGATATTTATTAAACAGATGAGAAACATTTTTGTTTGATTTGGGGACTCAGTTCATTTGTGGATTTTGTAGAGGTAGCCATCATGTACGTCAAAGTTTCACTCAAACTACAATCAATCTGAAAAAGGCCACGATTTAATCTTGCCTCTCATCAATCACTCTCTTCCCCAATCTTTTAATATCTTCCGATTTTAATTTCCAACCACCCTGCAAGCTGCAATATAACATCCTTTTTCATGTCAATTAGTAAATTAATCTCATGATTTAAGCGGATCAGCCGCCCGCTGAGACTTCCAACTAAAGAAACTGGAGCAGTGGTGCAAGACTTTTCTCTAGCCGTCGTATTTCTCTCATGAACACCCAACCAGCTTGGTCCAATGATCAATCCCTATTGTTTGAACAAAAAGCCGATGTGTACATGTGTAAATCTATGAGCGCTACTCTGTACGCGAGAGACAAGCCACTTTGACCATGGAAACAAGCCGAGTTTGTTTATATTTTTATGTACACAGACATAATGTTGTATCTTACATTGTTGCTTTGAACATATGCTAAATTTCTTTAGTTGGAAGGGGGTAATCCTCCTTTTCAAAAAATATGCTAAATTTCTTATTATATCAAACCGTTCTTCCTTTCACCATACAGATAAGGTACAATAATGCCTGCACTATTAATATGTTCCCCATATATGTGGCATTTAACATGATGAAAATTTCTCAAGATTTCTCAAATCATGTCTAATAGAGTACTGTTTAGTTCCAGGTTTTAAATTGTCCGTGATACAATTAGTTGCATGGAGTACTTGAGTTACACAAGAGGTTTCTTAATTACATGGTTCCTGATGCCTGGCCAAAAGGCACCGGACTGATGCACAGGAAACAATTCATATGAAGTTTTTCCTTGTTATTCTAACTATGGACGTGTGCTACCTCTTGAGCACTGCGTTGGATTTCCTTGAAGAGGAAAGGATGATGCAGCAAAGTAGCGTAAGTATTTCCCTCAGTTTTTGAGAACCAAGGTATCAATCCAGTAGGAGGCTACGCGCGAGTCCCTCGTACCTGCACAAAACAAATAACTCCTCACAACCAACGCAATAAGGGGTTGTCAATCTCTTCACGGTCACATACGAGAGTGAGATCTGATAGATATGATAGGATAATATTTTTGGTATTTTTGTGATAGAGATGCAAAGTAAAATAAAAACAAAGTAAAAAGCAAAGGAAATAACTAAGTATTGGAAGATTAATATGATGAAGATAGACCCGGGGGCCATAGGTTTCACTAGTGGCTTCTCTCAAGAGCATAAATATTTTACGGTGGGTGAATGAATTACTGTTGAGCAATTGACAGAATTGAGCATAGTTATGAGAATATCTAGGTATGATCATGTATATAGGCATCACGTCCGAGACAAGTAGACCGACTCCTGCCTGCATCTACTACTATTACTCTACTCATCGACCGCTATCCAGCATGCATCTAGAGTATTAAGTTCATGAAAACAGATTAACGCCTTAAGCAAGATGACATGATGTAGAGGGATAAATTCATGCAATATGATAAAAACCCCATCTTGTTATCCTCGATGGCAACAATACAATACGTGCCTTGCTGCCCCTACTGTCACTGGGAAAGGACGCCGCAAGGTTGAACCCAAAGCTAAGCACTTCTCCCATTGCAAGAAAGATCAATCTAGTAGGCCAAACCAAACTGATAATTCGAATAGACTTGCAAAGATAACCAATCATACATAAAAGAATTCAGAGAAGATTCAAATATTGTTCATAGATAACTTTGATCATAAACCCACAATTCATCGGTCTCAACAAACACACCACAAAAAGAAGATCACATCGAATAGATCTCCACAAGAGAGGGGGAGAATATTGTATTGAGATCCAAAAAGAGAGAAGAAGCCATCTAGCTAATAACTATGGACCCGAAGGTCTGAGGTAAACTACTCACACTTGATGTAGAAGCCCTCCGTGATGGATGCCCCCTCCGGCGGAGCTCCGGAACAGGTCCCAAGATGGGATCTCGTGGATACAGAAAGTTACGGCGATGGAATTAGGGTTTGGGCTCTGTATTTGATCGTTTGGGGGTACGTAGGTATATATAGGAGGAAGGAGAACGTCGGTGGAGCAACAGGGGGCCCACGAGGGTGGAGGGCGCGCCTGGGGGGGGGGGGGTAGGCGCGCCCCCTACCTCGTGGCTTCCTCCTTTATTTCTTAACGTAGGGTCCAAGTCTCCTGGATCATGTTCGTTCCGAAAATCACATTCCCGAAGGTTTCATTCCGTTTGGACTCCGTTTGATATTCCTTTTCTGCGAAATTCTGAAATAGGCAAAAAACAGCAATTCTGGGCTGGGCCTCCGGTTAATAGGTTAGTCCTAAAAATAATATAAAAGTGGATAATAAAGCCCAATAATGTCCAAAACAGTAGATAATATAGCATGGAGCAATCAAAAATTATAGATACGTTGGAGACGTATCGAGCATCCCCAAGCTTAATTCCTGCTCGTCCTCGAGTAGGTAAATGATAAAAAAGATAATTTTGATGCGGAGTGCTACTTGTCATAATTTTAATGTAATTCTTCTTAATTGTGGTATGAATATTCAGATCTGAAAGATTCAAGATAAAAGTTCATATTGACATAAAAGTAATAATACTTCAAGCATACTAACTAAGCAATTATGTCTTCTCAAAATAACATGGCCAAAGAAAGTTCGTCCCTACAAAATCATATAGTTTAGTCATGCTCCATTTTCATCACACAAGAATGCTCTCATCATGCACAACCCCGATGACAAGCCAAGCAATTGTTTCATACTTTAGTAATCTCAAACCTATAAACTTTTACGCAATATATGAGCACGAGGCATGGACATAGCACTATGGGTGGAATAGAATATGATGATGGGGGTTATGTGGAGAAGACAAAAAAAGAAAAGTCTCACATCAACGAGGCTAATCAATGGGCTATGGAGATGCCCATCGATTGATGTTAATGCAAGGAGTAGGGATTTCCATGCAACGGATGCACTAGAGCTATAAATGTATGAAAGCTCAACAAAAGAAACTAAGTGGGTGTGCATCCAACTTGCTTGCTCACGAAGACCTAGGGCACTTGAGGAGGCCCATTGTTGGAATATACAAGCCAAGTTCTATAATGAAAAATTCCCACTAGTATATGAAAGTTACAAAACAAGAGACTCTCTATCATGAAGATTATGGTGCTACTTTGAAGCACAAGTGTGGCAAAGGATAGTAGCATTGCCCCTTCTCTCTTTCTCTCTCTTTTTTGGGCCTTCTCTTTTTTTGGCCTTTCTCTCCCCCCCTTTTTTTAATTCCTCACTTGGGACAATGCTCAGAAAATGATGATTATCACACTTCTATTTATTTACAAATCAATGATTACAACTCGATGCTAGAACAAAAGATGACTCTATATGAATGCCTCCGGCGGTGTACCGGGATATGCAATGAACCAAGAGTGACATGTATGAAAGAATTATGAATGGTGGCTTTGCCACAAATACTATGTCAACTACATGATCATGCTAAGCAATATGAAAATGATGAATGTGTCATGATAAACGGAATGATGGAAAGTTACATGGCAATAAATCTCGGAATGGCTATGGAAATGCCATAATAGGTAGGTATGGTGGCTATTTTGAGGAAGATATAAGGAGGTTTATGTGTGAAAGAGCGTATCATATCACGGGGTTTGGATGCACCGGCGAAGTTTGCACCATCTCTCAATGTGAGAAAGGGCAATGCACGGTACCGAAGAGGCTAGCAATGATGGAAGGGTGAGAGTGCGTATAATCCATGGACTCAACATTAGTCATAAAGAACTCACATACTTATTGCAACAATCTACAAGTAATCAAAAACCAAGCTCTATGCGCATGCTCCTAGGGGGATAGATTGGTAGGAAAAGACCATCGCTCATCCCCGACCGCCACTCATAAGGAGGACAATTAAAGAACACCTCATGTTTCAAATTTGTTACATAACGTTTACCATACGTGCATGCTACGGGACTTGCAAACTTCAACACAAGCATTTCTAAAATTCACAACTACTCAACTAGCACGACTTTGATATTATTACCTTCATATCTCAAAACAATCATCAAGCATCAAACTTCTCTTAGTATTCAAAACACTCATAAGAAATTTTTTACTCTTGAATACCTAGCATATTAGGATTATTTAAGAAAATTACCATGCTATTTAAGACTCTCAAAATAATCTAAGTGAAACATGAGAGATCAATAGTTTCTATAAAACAAATCCACCACCGTGCTCTAAAAGATATAAGTGAAGTACTAGAGAAAAACTATATAACTCAAAAGATATAAGTGAAGTACATAGAGTATTCTAACAAATTCCAAATCATGTATGGATCTCTCAAAAGGTGTGTACAACAAGAATGGTTGTGGTAAACTAAAAATCAAAGACTCAAATCATACAAGACGCTCCAAACAAAACACATATCTTGTGGTGAATAAAAATATAGCTCCAAGTAAAGTTACCTATAGAAGTAGACGAAAGAGGGGATGCCTTCCGGGGCATCCCCAAGCTTTGGCTTTTAGGTGTCCTTTGATTATCTTGGGGGTGCCATGGGCATCCCCAAGCTTAGGCTCTTGCCACTCCTCATTTCATAATCCATCAAATCTTTACCCAAAACTTGAAAACTTCACAACACAAAACTTAAAGTAGAAAATCTCGTGAGCTCCGTTAGCGAAAGAAAACAAAAGACCACTTCAAGGTACTGTAATGAACTCATTTTTTATTTATATTGGTGTTAAACCTACTGTATTCCAACTTCTCTATGGTTTATAAACTATTTTACTAGCCATAGATTCATCAAAATAAGCAAACAACACACGAAAAAACAGAATCTGTCAAAAACAGAACAGTCTGTAGTAATCTGTAGCTAGCGCAAGATCTGGAACCCCAAAAATTCTAAAATAAATTTCTGGAAGTGAGGAATTTATCTATTAATCATCTGAGAAAATAATTAACTAAATAGAACTTTCCAAATAAAAATGGCAGCAGTTCTCGTGAGCGCTAAAGTTTCTGTTTTTTACAGCAAGATATCACGACTTTCCCCAAGTCTTCCCAACGGTTCTACTTGGCACAAACACTAATTAAACACAAAAAACACAACCAAAACATAGGCTAGGTAAATTATTTATTACTAAACAGGAGAAAAAAATCAAGGAATACAAATAAAATTGGGTTGCCTCCCAACAAGCACTATCGTTTAACGCCCCTAGCTAGGCATAAAAAGCAAGGATAGATCTAGGTATTGCCATCTTTGGTAGGCAATCCATAAGTGGCTCTCATAATAGATTCATAAGGTAATTTTATTTTATTTCTAGGAAAGTGTTCCATGCCTTTCCTTAACGGAAATTGGAATGTAATATTTCCTTCCTTCGTATCAATAATTGCACCAATCGTTCTAAGGAAAGGTCTACCAAGGATAATACGACATGAAGGATTGCAATCTATGTCAAGAACAATAAAATCTACGGGCACATAATTCCTATTTGCGACAATAGGAACATCATTGATTCTTACCATTGGTTTCTTAATAGTGGAATCCGCAAGGTGCAAGTTTAAAGAGCAATCATCAAAATCACTGAAACCTAACAAATCACACAAAGTCTTTGGAATCGTGGAAACACTAGCACCCAAATCACATAAAGCATATAACTCATGATCTTTAATCTTAATTTTAATAGTTGGTTCCCAGTCATCATAAAGTTTTCTACGGATAGAAACTTCCAACTCAAGTTTTTCTTCATAAGATTGCATCAAGGCATCAACGATATGCTTAGTAAACACTTTATTTTGACTATAAGCATGAGGAGAATTTAGCACGGATTGCAACAAGGAAATACAATCAATCAAAGAGCAATTTTCATAATTAAATTCCTTGAAATCCAAAATAGTGGGTTTAGCAACATCTAGGGTTTTAATTTCTTCAATCCCACTTTCATCAAATTTAGCATCAAGATCTAAAAACTCTGAATTTTTGGAATGCCTTCTAGGTAAAGGTGGATCATATTCAGTCTCATCATTATCAAGATTCATATTGGAAAACAAAGATTTAATAGGGGACACATCAATAACTTTTAGATCTTCATCTTTATTTTCATAGGAACTAGAAGAACACGCTCTTATAAAGGCATCTTTCTTAGCACGCATCCTAGCGGTTCTTTCTTTGCACTCATCAATGGAAATTCTCATGGCTTTGAGAGACTCATTGATATCGTGCTTAGGAGGAATAGATCTAAGTTTTAAAGAATCAACATCAAGAGAAATTCTATCAACATTCCTAGCCAACTCATCAATCTTAAGCAATTTTTCTTCAATCAAAGCATTGAAATTCTTTTGCAAAGTAATAAATTTTTTAATATTAGATTCAAAATCAAAGGGCGTCTTATTATAATTTCGATAAGAATTGTTATATGAATTACCATAATTATTAGAGGGATTACTAGGATAAGGCATAGGATTAAAATTTCTTCTATACGCGTTGTTACCAAAATTATTCCTACCAACAAAATTCACATCCATAGATTCATTATTGTTCTCAATCAAAGTAGACAAGGGCATATCATTAGGATCAGAAGAAACACTCTTACTAGCAAATAATTTCATAAGTTCATCCATCTTTCCACTCAAAACATTAATTTCTTCTATCGCATGCACCTTTTTATTAGTAGATCTTTCAGTATTCCATTGAGAATAATTAACCATAATATTATCTAGGAGTTTAGTAGATTCTCGTAAAGCGATTTCCATAAAAGTGCCTCCCGCGGCCGAATCTAAAAGATTTCTAGAAGCAAAATTCAATCCGGCATAAATTTTTTGTATAATCATCCACAAATTCAAAGCATGAGTAGGGCAATTACGTATCATTAATTTCATCCTCTCCCAAGCTTGTGCAACATGTTCATGATCAGGTTGCTTAAAATTCATAATATCGTTTCTAAGGGAGAGGATCTTAGCGGGAGGAAAATACTTAGAGATAAAAGCATCTTTGCACTTGTTCTAAGAATCAATACTATTTTTAGGCAAAGACGAAAACCAAGCTTTAGCACGATCTCTAAGCGAAAAAGGAAATAGCTTCAACTTAACAATATCGTTGTCCACATATTTCTTCTTTTGCATATCACACAAATCAATGAAGCTATTTAGATGGGTAGCGGTGCCTTCACTAGGAAGGCCGGAAAATGGATCTTTCATGACAAGATTTAGCAAAGCGGCATTAATTTCACAAGATTCAGCATCGGTAAGAGGAGCAATCGGAGTGCTAATAAAATCATTGTTGTTGGTATTGGTAAAGTCACACAATTTAGTGTTATCTTGAGCCATCGAGACAAGCAAGCAATCCAACACACAAGCAAACAAAAAGCAAGCGGGCAAAAAAGAGGAAAATAGAGAAAGAGAGGGAGGATAGAGAGAGGGCGAATAAAACGGCAAGGGTGAAATGGGGGAGAGGAAAACGAGAGGCAAATGGCAAATAATGTAATGCGGGAGATAAGGATTGTGATGGGTACTTGGTATGTTGACTTTTGCGTAGACTCCCCGGCAACGGCGCCAGAAATGTTCTTGCTACCTCTTGAGCACTGTGTTGGATTTCCTTGAAGAGGAAAGGATGATGCAGCAAAGTAGCGTAAGTATTTCCCTCAGTTTTTGAGAACCAAGGTATCAATCCAGTAGGAGCCTACGCGCGAGTCCCTCATACCTGCACAAAACAAATAACTCCTCGCAACCAACGTGATAAAGGGTTGTCAATCCCTTCACGGTCACATACGAGAGTGAGATCTGATAGATATGATAGGATAATATTTTTGGTATTTTTGTGATAAAGATGCAAAGTAAAATAAAAGCAAAGTAAAAAGCAAAGGAAATAACTAAGTATTGGAAGATTAATATGATGAAGATAGACCCGGGGGACATAGGTTTCACTAGTGGCTTCTCTCAAGAGCATAAGTATTTTACGATGGGTGAACGAATTACTGTTGAGCAATTGACAGAATTGAGCATAGTTATAAGAATATCTAGGTTTGATCATGTATATAGGCATCACGTCCGAGACAAGTAGACCGACTCCTGCCTGCATCTACTACTATTACTCCACTCATCGACCGCTATCCAGCATGCATCTAGAGTATTAAGTTCATGAAAATGGAGTAACACCTTAAGCAAGATGACATGATGTAGAGGGATAAATTCATGCATTATGATAAAAACCCCATCTTGTTATCCTCGATGGCAACAATACAATACGTGTCGTGCTGCCCCTACTGTCACTGGGAAAGGACACCGCAAGATTGAACCCAAAGCTAAGCACTTATCCCATTGCAAGAAAGATCAATCTAGTAGGCCAAACCAAACTGATAATTCGAAGAGACTTGCAAAGATAACCAATCATACATAAAAGAATTCAGAGAAGATTCAAATATTGTCCGTAGATAATCTTGATCATAAACCCACAATTCATTGGTCTCAACAAACACACCGCAAAAAGAAGATTACATTGAATAGATCTCCACAAGAGAGGGGGAGAACATTGTATTAATATCCAAAAAGAGAGAGAAGAAGCCATCTAGCTAATAACTATGGACCCGAAGGTCTGAGGTAAACTAGTCACACTTCATCGGAGAGGCTATGGTGTTGATGTAGAAGCCCTCCGTGATGGATGCCCCCTCCGGCGGAGCTCCGGAACAGGCCCCACGATGGGATCTCGTGGATACAGAAAGTTACGGTGGTGGAATTAGGGTTTTGGCTCCGTATTTGTTCGTTTGGGGGTACGTAGGTATATATAGGAGGTAGGAGTACGTCGGTGGAGCAACAGGGGGCCCATGAGGGTGGAGGGCGCGCCTGGGGGGGTAGGCGCGCCCCCTACCTCATGTCTTCCTCCTTTATTTCTTGACGTAGGGTCCAAGTCTCCTGGATCATGTTTGTTCCGAAAATCACGTTCCCGAAGGTTTCATTCCGTTTGGACTCCGTTTGATATTCCTTTTCTGCGAAACTCTGAAATAGGCAAAAAACAACAATTCTGGGTTGGGCCTTCGGTTAATAGGTTAGTCCCAAAAATAATATAAAAGTGGATAATAAATCCCAATAATTTCCAAAACAGTAGATAACTAGCGGGGTGACCCGCACATTTGCGCGGCTAGATTTGTATGTTATTGTGTTATATAGTAGTCCATATGGCAAAGATTTAAAAATCAGTTGTTGGTGTTTATTATTCAACCGGAAACTAAATGTAAACATTAATGTTTAGCTTCCACCTACATATTGGTTGTACGTAGTTGTGTTTTTCATTTCGAATGTCACGCCAAAAGATATTTTCATACATGCTAATGTTTTGGTCATATAAAGCAATATAATCATATACATATACTCATTGAAAATTTATATATTGTTCTGTCTCATTAACTCTTGACATGGCTGATAAATTAACTTCTATACCTGTCGGTATTTGTGAGGATGTGCCTGTTGTGGTTGCAAATGTTACTATTCTAACGGACTTTGTTATTCTTGATATTCCCGAGGACGATAGTATGTCTATTATTCTTGGAAGACCTTTTCTTAATACTGCAGGGGCTGTTATTGATTGCAACAAAGGCAATGTCACTTTGCATGTTAGTGGTAATGAGCATACGGTACACTTTCCGAGGAAACAACCTCAAGTTCATAGTATCAACTCTATTAGGAAAATTTCATCGATTATATTTGGAGGTTTTGAATTTCCTCTCCCTACTGTCAAGAAGAAATATGCTATTCTTATTATAGGGGATGTGCATATCCCCGTTGAGGTAACTTAGTGTTATTCGAAATTTCTCCGGTTTCATGATTATCGGAATGAGTTTGTTAACAAGACTTGATCAACCTGGTTAGTGGATTCTTTTTGATGAGCATGAGATGGATGAAACTAGAAGCACAACCTTCTGTACCCTCTCTATACTTTCTATTATTTATATTAAATAAAGTAAAAATAGTATTTTCTGTCTGTTTCCTGACTTATCCGTGCAATATAAAAATATCCCAAAAATAAAAGTCCTCAGAATGCCATGCCAATTTAATATGATTTTTTCGGGAATATTTGAGGATTTACTGTGCTCTGCCACCTGGCCATGAGGGTGGTGGGCGCCCCCCTAGGGTGCGCCCCCTGCCTCGTGGGCCCATGGTGGCCCTCCTCCACTTATCCCAACACCCATCTTCTTCCTCTGTCTCACACAAACCCGAAAAACCAACTCAAGCACGAGTTCCAGCCACTTTTGCTGTGATTTTCGATCTCCTTGCTCAAAGCACCTCTCGCAAAACTGCTTGGGGAGATTGTTCCTTGGTATGTGACTCCTCCATTGGTCCAATTAGTTTTTGTTCTAGTGCTTTATTCTTTGCAAATTTGTGCTACATAGGTGACCATGTTCTTGAGCTTGCATGTCAAATTTATATGGTTCCAAGTAGTTCTAATGCTTGATATAGGCTCTAGGCACTTGTAGGAGTAGTTGCTATCAATATTATTGAGTTTGGTTTACTTTTATTTTGAAGTTACTAAAAAAATTCAGAATTTTTCAGAGAAAAAAATATGCTTAGGAAGATGTTCCAAGGTGGTTCCTCTAAGAAGCAAGGACCCAGGATTGCTATGCGCGATGCTGACGAGGATCCACCAAGTGACGCTCCAGTATGGCCTTGCGAATGGCCGTCGGAAAATTTTATGGACCGTGCGGGATTAAAGAAGAATTCAAATCATATTTGCGCAATGCTGGTCTTGAGGATTTTGAGGCTAACAAATGCCCCAAGTATCATGATCTCACAAGTTCATTTGTGAGGAGGTTTGAGTATTCATCTTCGCGTAATTCTCCTTCAGTCATGTTTGATCTTTATGACAAATCTTATACCATGGACCTAGAGGATTTCACTCTTGCATGCAAACTTCCATCATGGGGTAGTGTTAGGGATCCCCCTAAATCTGAATTTAGAAACTTTCTTGCTAGTATAACTGTGGGGGAATCCAGAGATATAACGCAGGCTACCATAGGGAGCATTCACTTTCCTGCTATACATTATTTTGCTCTCTTCATCGGTAGATGCATAAATGCTAAGGATGAAGCATGTCACATGTGTGTCCCTGATCTTAGCATTCTTAGGAGTGCTGTGTTAGGAGACCAATCTTATCATATGGGAGCCATTGTAGCTCGTAGGTTGCATCATAATAGGCATAATGGAGATTTCTTTGGAGTAATTTATGCAACCCGCTTAGCTCATTTTCTTGAGATAGACATTCGTGAGGGTGATATGGAGTTGCCTCCTACATATTTAGATTATGACTCTATGGCTTCGCACCAGTTTGTCGAGAGGCCTGAATCACCTCTCTTATATCGCTTAATTTTTGATAAACGACATGTTTTCCATATTACTCTCCCTGCTCCTGCCTTCTTTGATTCACAGACAAAAGGAAGATATGTTATTACCAGAGAGGAGGCAGAAGAGTACGAGAGGAGAGCGGAGACAGCTCGACTCCATGCTGCAGCTCAGCAGGTGATAACCGCTGCACATCAGTATGATCCCAACTATTCCTCCTCATCACAGTACGACGCCAACAACTATTATTATGGATATCCGCCAGGCAAGCCATGGCCATAGACCAACTTAGGCCAAAAGCCTAAGCTTGGGGGAGTACGTATTTCTCACTGACATTACATTTATGTTCACACACACTCATTGCTAAATGTCGGTGCTCATACTGTTTCATTGTAATATCCATGCTAGTTTATTTTCTTTTTCCTGTTTTCTTCTTGTGTGTTTGTTAAACCTTAAGAAAAACCAAAAAAATTAGTAGTAGTTTATTTTTCTGCTGTAGTAGTAATAATTAAAAAGAAAACCCAAAAATATTTCCCGTTCTTCTTTTGCTTGTTGTGAACTTTCCCGTGTAAATAGTTTTATTTCTTTTCTTTTCTTTGGGGGTCAGTAGGAGAAGACCATTATTAAATTGTTGAAGTGGCTCTTATATGCATTATTGTTGATTTAACCAAGAGCCCATATTGCCTTGTCTTTTCCTGTTTATTGAATGCTCGCAGATTCCAGCTTAGTCCAATGCACGTACACTCTTATTATTATTCACACCATTCAGTCGTGCAAGTGAAAGGCAATTATGATGATATATGATGGACTGACTGAGATGAGAAAAGCTGGTATGAACTCGACCTCTTTTGTTTTTGTAAATATGATGAGTCCCTCGTTCTTGATTCAGCTTATTATGAATAAACATGTTTGCAATGACAATTAGGGGTCATAGTTGCTTATGCCATGCTTGATTAGCTATGAGTTATAATGGTTTACCTTGTGTGCCAACATGCTATTGAGATGATTATGATGTGGTATGATGGGGTGGTATCCTCTTTTGAATGATTTAAGTGACTTGACTTGGCACATGTTCACGCATGTAGTTGAAACAAAATCAACATAGCCTTCACGATATTTATGTTCATGGTGGATTATATCGTACTCATGCTTGCATCCAATGTTTATTAATTTTAATGCATGTACATGGCTGTTGCCGCTCTCTAGTTGGTCGCTTCCCAGTCTTTTGCTATCCTTCACCTGTACTAAGCGGGAATACTGCTTGTGCATCCAATCCCCTAAACCCCAAAGTTATTCCAGATGAGTCCACCATACCTTCCTATATGCGGTATCTACCTGCCGTTCCAAGTAAATTTGTATGTGCCAAACTCTAAACCTTCAAATAAACATTTTGTTTTGTATGCTCGAATAGCTCATGTATCAACAAAGGTTGTCCTTATCTTCTGTGTTAGGCGGGTTATTCTCAAGAGGAGTGGACTCTGCTCCTCACTCATGAGAAAATGGCTGGTCACCGGGATGCCCAGTCCCATGCTTTATGCAAACTAAATCAAAATTAATTGCAAACAAAACTCCCCCTGGGATCTGATGTATGTCGGAGGCACTCTTTGTTTCGAGCAAGCCATGCATTGATGCTTGTTGGTGGAGGGGGAGTATAAACTTTACCATTCTGTTTGGGAACCGTCTATAATGTGTGTAGCATGGAAGATATCGCCATCTCTTAGTTGTTACGTTGACAATGAAAGTATATCGCTCAAAATACAATTTTCTCTATTTCAAAACTGAGCTCTAGCACCTCTACAAATCCCTGCTTCCCACTACGAAGGGCCTATCCATTTACTTTTATGTTAAGTCATCACCCTCTTATTAAAAAGCACTAGCTGGAGAGCGCAGCCGTCATTTGCATTCATCACTATTAATTTATATTGGGTATGACTATGATTGGGTCTCTTTTACCATGAATTACAATGTCTAGTCCGTCCTTGATCTTTAAAGGTGCTCTGCATTTATGTTTTGCGGTCTCAGAAAGGGCTAGCGAGATACCATCTTGTTATATCATATTATGATTGTTTTGAGAAAGTGTTGTCATTCGAGATTTATTATTATGACTTGCTAGTTGATTATGCTATTGATATGAGTAATTATGAGACCTGAGAATTATTGCAAGTGTGGTTAGTTATGATCTATGCTGAAAACTTGAATGCTGGCTTGACATAGTTACAACAACAAGAGCAAATAGAGTTTGTAAAAGTTTTTCTTTCTTTCTTTCAGTGTGTCAACTGAATTGCTTGAGGACAAGCAAGGGTTTAAGCTTGGGGAAGTTGATACGTCTCCATCGTATCTACTTTTCCAAACACTTTTCCCTTGTTTTGGACTCTAACTTGTATGATTTGAATGGAACTAACCCGGACTGACGCTGTTTTTAGTAGAATTGCCATGGTGTTGTTTTATGTGCCAAAAACAAATATTCTCGGAATGACCTAAAACTCCACGGAACATCTTAGAAAAAACAATAAAAAATCCTCGCCAAAGATGAAGACCAGGGGCCCCACACCCTTCTCACAAGGGTGGGCGGCACGCCCCCCCTAGGGTGCACCCCCTACGTCTTGGGCCCCTGGAAACCCTCCGACGCCAACTCCAACTCTATATATTTGCTTTCGGAGAGAAAAAAAATAAGAGAGAAGAAATCATCGCGTTTTACGATACGGAGCCGCCGCCAAGCCCTAAAACCTCTCGGGAGGGCTGATCTGGAGTCCGTTCGAGGCTCCAGAGAGGGGGATTCGTCGCCGTCGTCATCATCAACCATCCTCCATCACCAATTTCATGATGCTCACCGCCGTGCGTGAGTAATTCCATCATAGGCTTGCTGGATGGTGATGGGTTGGATGAGATTTATCATGTAATTGAGTTAGTTTTGTTAGGGTTTGATCCCTAGTATCCATTATGTTCTGAGATTGATGTTGTTATGACTTTGCTATGCTTAATGCTTGTCACTAGGGCCCAAGTGCCATGATTTCAGATCTGAACCTATTATGTTTTCATGAATATATGTGAGTTCTTGATCCTATCTTGCAAGTCTATAGTCACCTACTATGTGATATGATCTGACAACCCTGAAGTGACAATAATCGGGACCACTCCCGGTGATGACCATAGTTTGAGGAGTTCATGTATTCACCATGTGCTAATGCTTTGTTCCGGTTCTCTATTAAAAGGAGGCCTTAATATCCCTTAGTTTCCAATAGGACCCCGCTGCCACGGGAGGGTAGGACAAAAGATGTCATGCAAGTTCTTTTCCATAAGCACGTATGACTATATACGGAATACATGCCTACATTACATTGATGAATTGGAGCTAGTTCTGTGTCACCCTATGTTATGACTGTTACATGATGAACCGCATCCGGCATAATTATCCATCACTGATCCGGTGCCTACGAGTTTTCCATATACTGGTTCTCGCTTATTTTACTTTTCCGCCGCTACTGTTACAATCACTACAAAATACCAAAAACATTACTTTTGCTGTCTTTACTTTTGTTGCCGCTACCGCCACTATCATATTACTTTGTTACTAAACACTTTGCTGCAGATACTAAGTTTCCAGGTGTGGTTGAATTGACAACTCAGCTGCTAATACTTGAGAATATTCTTTGGCTCCCCTTGCATCGAATCAATAAATTTAGGTTGAATACTCTACCCTTGAAAGCTGTTGCGATCCCCTATACTTGTGGGTTATCAGACATCCCAGGAAGTGCTTATCTGGGGCAGGAGTCCCGGCAAGCAAGGAGTAGCTGCCACACCAGTGTGGTACCCCCTTCTTGCCGGGTGGCTTTACCCTGGAGCGTGGCTCCTCTCGGTGCAAATCGGCATGACACGGCTTGTCGGGTGCCACTGTCAAGGCCCAGGCCTCGCTGGCCCATGTTACCCCGGTTTTCGTTGGGCCGACAATAGCCCCAGGGCTGATGTCTGCACGCGACCATTGTAGAGGCACGAAATGAGATGGGGCCCAGAGTCACAAGGGGCTTGACACGTGGTGCATGACGTTGGGAGGTGAAAAAACGCACCCATGTCTCCACGTTGGTCGCATTTACCGCAGTAAGGACGCCCATTGTGAAAAAGGGAAATGACTCCTCGATCCCCACGCCACGACTGCTGCTCTGCCTCGGTGAGTGGGGGAAGTGGGAAACGCGCCCAAGCCGGCAGGCGGTTTCCACCCCGCCTCCTTTGGTTATAAAGGGGGAAGGAGCAGCGGCCCATCCCTTCCGTCTCATCGACTTCTTCCTCTCACCCTTCCCGCTCTGCTCCTCACACGTGTGCTCTCTCAACCACACTCAAGAGATAGAGGACCTCATTTCCCCTCTCTCATGGCACCTCGCATGACCAAGGACAACACCGAGAAGGCAAAAGGCAAAAAGAAGGTGGTGCTAGAGGAGCCACCGCGGGATCTGCACAAGTCGGCGGTCTTCAATCGCGAGGGCCTGCACAAGGTCCGGCCCTTGGTCAGCAGGGTGATGAATGTGTGGGGCTCGACCAGGATGAAGTCGACGGGAGCAGAGATGATGGAAGTCACCGAGGCCCCGTTCTTCATTGCCTTCATCACGGTCGGCCCAATGCCGCCATTCTTCACCTTCTTCCTCGCCATCTTGGAGCACTACCATATTCTGGCACTCCATCTACACCCCAACACCTTCTCACCCTCTTCGTCTTCGCCTATATTGTGAGGTATTATTTGGGATGATGCCGTCAATGGAGCTCTTCTGGCACTTCTTCTGCTTGCGCCTGATTCCGGGGGGGGGGGGCTGTACTCTAGTTGCGCTACTTTCTGCCTCGCCGTCAACATGAAGGGAGAATTCATCCCTGATTTCTGCTAGAACTATGTCGGTATTTCCCCAAAGAGGAAGGGATGATGCAGCAAATCAACGGTAGGTATTTCCCTCAGTGATGAGACCAAGGTTATCGAACCAGTAGGAGAATCAAGCAACACTACGTAAACAACACCTGCACACAAATGACAAATACTCACAACCCGACGTATTAAAGGAGTTGTCAATCCCTTTTGGGTAATGGCGCTAGGAATTGGCAAATAAACATGAGAGAGTTGTAATAATTTGATAGATTGAACGCCAAATAAAATAAAGTGCAACAAGGTATTTTTGTATTTTTGGTTTAATAGATCTAAAAATAAAAGCAAAGGAAAATAGACCGCAAAGGCAAATATAATAAAAAAGAGACCCGGGGGCCGTAGGTTTCACTAGTGGCTTCTCTCAAGAAAAATAGCAAACGGTGGGTAAATGAATTACTGTTGGGCAATTGATAGAACTTTAAATAATCATGACGATATCCAGGCAGTGATCATTATATAGGCATCACGTCCAAGATTAGTAGACCGACTCCTGCCTGCATCTACTACTATTACTCCACACATCGACCGCTATCCAGCATGCATCTAGTGTATTAAGTTCATGGAGAAACAGAGTAATGCAATAAGAACGATGACATGATGTAGACAAGATCTATTTATGTAGAAATAGACCCCATCTTGTTATCCTTAATAGCAACGATACATACGTGTCGGTTCCCCTTCTGTCACTGGGATCAAGCACCGTAAGATCGAACCCATTACAAAGCACCTATTCCCATTGCATGACAAATAGATCAAGTTGGCCAAATAAAACCCAAATATCGGAGAGAAAAATATGAGGCTATAAGCAATCATGCATATAAGAGATCAAAGAAAACTCAAATAACTTCATGGATAAAAAGATAGATCTGATCATAAACTCAAAGTTTATCGGACCCCAACAAACACACCGCAAAAAGAGTTACATCATATGG
This sequence comes from Triticum aestivum, assembly GCF_018294505.1. Classification (NCBI taxonomy): domain Eukaryota; kingdom Viridiplantae; phylum Streptophyta; class Magnoliopsida; order Poales; family Poaceae; genus Triticum; species Triticum aestivum. Next base: position 733,644,831 of record NC_057797.1, on the reverse strand, counting down.
ATCTCCAAGAGACCATTGTATTGAGAATCAAACGAGAGAGAGAGAGAGAGAGAGAGAGAGAGAGAGAGAGAGAGTAAGCCATCTAGCTACTAACTACGAACCCGTAGGTCTACAAAGAACTACTCACACATCATCGGAGAGGCACCAATGGACATGATGAACCCCTCCGTGATGGTGTCTAGATTGGATCTGGTGGTTTCTGGAACTTGCGGCAGCTGGAATTGATTTTCGTCGACTCCCTTAGGGTTTCTAGAATATTGGGGTATTTATAGAGTAAAGAGGCGGTTTAGGAGGCAACTGAGGTGGGCACAACCCACGAGGGCACGCCTGGGCCTCTAGGCGCGCCCTGGTGGTTGTGCTCCCCTTGGTGCACCCCCAGGTGCTTCTCCGGCCCACTGGATGTCTTCTGGTCCCAAAAAAATCAACAAAAAGTTTCGCTGTGTTTGGACTCCGTTTGATATTGATTTCCTGCGATGTAAAAAACATGCAGAAGATAGCAACTGGCACTTGGCACTATGGTAATAGGTTAGTACCAAAAAATGATATAAAATGACTATCAAATGATTGTAAAACATCCAAGAATGATAATATAAAAGCATGGAACAATAAAAAATTATAGATACATTGGAGACGTATCAACATCCCCAAGCTTAATTCCTGCTCATCCTCGAGTAGGTAAATGATAAAAATGGAATTTTTGACGTGGAATGCTGCTTAACATGCTCACCTCATATTCTTTTCTTTATAGCATGGACATTTGGACTTTTATATGCTTCAAAGCAATAGTCTAGTTTTGACACGAGACTTAAATACTCAAGCATATCAACAAGAAACCATGTCTTTCAAAATATCAACGCTAAAATAAGTTATCCCTAGCCCATTATGCTCATTTATTGACCCATTCATGAAACACACTCGCGTATTAGCTACACCCAATTCTCAAGTACGATCATAGTGCCCCTAAGTTGGTGCTTTATAAGAGAAGATGGAGACTCAAATTAAAAAAATAAAAATTGCATAAAGTAAAAGAAAGGCCCTTCGCAGAGGGAAGTAGGGATTTGTAGAGGTGCCAGATCTCAAAGTGAAAAAGATAGAGATAAACACATTTTGGGAGGCATGCTTTTCCTGTCAACGAGAACGATCGAGTAGTTCCCAATACTTTCCATGCTATATATATCATAGGCGGTTCCCAAACATAAATTAAAAGTTTATTCCATTTTCAACCATACTTTCACTTTCCATGGCTAGCCGTATCCACGGGTGCCTTCCATACCAACACTTTCCAAGGAATTTATTATTTGACAACATAAAGGAAATTCATTTTTCATTTCGGGACTGGGCATCCCTAATACCCTTGCCTTACTCTTGTGCAATGACAAGTGAATAAACACTCATCATGAGAATAACATATCTAGCATGGAAATATATTAGCCACCCCCTACCGATTCATGAGTGGTACGAGCACACAAAAGAGAAATTTATTTTGAAAATTAGAGATGGCACATACAAATTTGCTTAGAACGGCAAAAGAATACCACATATAGGTAGGCATGGTGGACTCATGTGGCAAAACTGGTTTAAAGGATTTTGGATGCACAAGTAGTGATCATACTTAGTGCAAAATGAAGGCTAGCAAAAGATTGAGATGTGACCAACCAAGAAAAGATTAATGTCATAAGTGAGAATTAAGCATAATTAACATTGAATAATGCACCATAGGTAGGATGTAATTTCATTGCATAACTATTGACGTTCGTGCTTGCATAGGGAATCACAAACCTTAACACCAATATTCTTACTAAAGCATAATTACTCATCAACATGACTCACATATGACATCATCATATCTCAAAACTATTACAAGGAATCATGTTTATTTTGTCCAATGATCTTCATGAAAGTTTTTATTATATCCTTCTTGGATATCTATCACTTTGGGACTAATTTTCATGTGTTGCTGTTGATAAGCTCGAACAAATATAAGTGAAGATCATGAGCATAATATGTCTTTCTCTCAAATTAATTTAAGTGAAGCAAAAGAGAATTTCTTAAAAAAATTACAAACTCTCAAATAAATCTAAGTGAATCATGAGAGCATTTCTTCAAAAATAACAAAGCATATCGTGCTCAAAAAGATATAAGTGAAGCACTACAGCAATTCCATAGCTCATAAAGATTTAAGTGAAGCATAGAGAGCAATTCGAACAAGTCATGGCATAATTTTGGCTCTCTCAAATAGGTGTGTCCAGCAAGGATTCAAGACCTTAAACAAAAAGCAAAACAAGCAAAGACTCATATCATACAAGACGCTCTAAGAAAAACTCATAGTTTGTGATTAATAAAAATATAGTTCCGAGTAAAATACCGATGGTCGTTAGAGGAAAGAGGGGATGCCACTCGGGCATCCCCAAGCTTAGTTGCTTGCTTCTCTTTGGATAATAGCTTGGGATGCCATGGGCATCCCCAAGCTTAGAGCAACTCTAGCAGACCATGCATCCCGCCCCGACCAGCAAAAAATTTGAGGGGCATGGCAAAATCTTGGCCCCAACCCATGTATTCGGGGGTTTCCACTTTGCCGCTGCGGTGCCCTGCATCACAGAGAAGCAGTTGGCGGGAGGGACATTTTAGCATGTGCCTTTTCCTCACCTTCTTCCGCCGCCGACTGCCCTTGCTTCCGCCCATCCGCCGCCGGCGATTCTGGCCAAATCTGCGGGCGGAATCGCACCGTGGGACCGTCCCCCACCCTCACGCGCCGATACATTGCACCAACCCGCCCGCCCAGATCCGGCGAGAAGAGCCGCCCCTCGTCGCTGCCGCCACCGGGATCGACCACCGTCGAGCCCATCCCTCGTCACCGCCCGGGATCACCCGCCGCATCCGCCCCCACTTAGTGTTTGTTTTGTGATTTATTGCAAGCGGTATAGTTGATTGACGCCCCGGCGCCGGTATGCATGTAGATGGAATTGACCCCGTGCGAGAAGTTCTTGCTCTCCGATTCGTCCGATTCGGACGACTCAGACGTTGAGACCATGCTTGCGGCCTTTTGGCAGCGTACATTGGTGATGGCGCTTGCCGTGAAGGAGCACGAAGACGAGAACCGGAAGAGGAGGCGAGGATCGACCGTCGGGCGTCTTTGCATTCCTCAGAATCGCCATCTTGGGAACGAGATGTTGATGCAAGACTACTGTAACGCCCCGGATGTAACATTCCATATTTGTAACTCCAACTCTTGCCATTTCCGGCTATGTGATATGTCTTTTCCTTCGTGGTTGGGTTTTTGTCTTCGTTTTACTTTCTGTTCATGTCATGCATTTCATCTCATGTCATCATCCGCATTGCATCTGCATGTTTTCAAAACTCGCGTCCGTCTCAGTCTCCATGTTCCTTCCATTATACATTCTGAGCCCAGAAACACTTGGACGCGCCCGCGACACCTCCGAAATTTTATTTTATAAGTCACCGGAAGATGTTCTCGAAATGGGACGAAAGTTTGCGTGCGGTCTTATTATAGTGTAGATAGACCGCCTGTCAAGTTTCATTGCATTCAGAACTCGTTTGATAGCCCAACCGTTAAACATATAGCGGCATTATAGCCGGTCTATCGTCGGACGTTTCCGGTCTCCGGAGACGGTTGCCGGGTTGCGTTCCTCCTCTCTCTTCTCAGCCCAACCCACTCTCTACCAACCACTAATGCCGGATTTAGTGGCTCTAAGTCTGGTCAGCGGAAGAAGCCGTTCAAAAAGAACAATTTGGGCCCATCTAGCCTGGACCACATACTTGATCGTCCGTGCCAGATTCATGGCACCCTAGACAAACCACCCAATCATACCAATAGAGATTGTTGGGTTTTTAAACATGCCGGAAGTTAAATGCCGAAATCAAGGATAAGGGATTGCAAAGCAAAGACGACGACGAGGAGCCCCGACCGCCGAACACAGGGGGATAGAAGAAGTTCCCTCCTCAGGTCAAAACGGTAAACATGATATACGCTACCCACATCCCCAAGAGGGAGCGCAAGCGCGCGCTCAGGGACGTCTACGCGATAGAGCCAGTCGCCCCAAAATTTAATCCATGGTCGTCATGCCCGATCACTTTTGATCGCCAAGATCATCCAACCAGTATCCGTCATGGCGGTTCAGCCGCACTGGTCCTGGACCCAATAATTGATGGGTTCTATCTGACGCGAGTCCTGATGGACAGTGGCAGTAGCCACAACTTGCTCTATCAGGATACAATGCACAAAATGGGCATTAATCCATCACGGATCAAACCCACAAAGACCACCTTTAAAGGAGTCATACCAGGTGTAGAGGCCCACTGTACGGGCTCAATCACGCTCGAGGTTGTCTTTGGATCTCCGGACAATTTCTGAAGCGAGGAGTTAATCTTCGACATAGTCCCCTTTCACAGCGGTTATCACACACTGCTCGGACGGACCGCATTCGCTCGATTCAACGCAGTGCCACACTATGCTTATCTCAAGCTCAAGATGCCCGGTCCATGTGGTGTCATAACAGTCAATGGAAATACGGAACACTCCCTCCATACAGAAGAGCACACAGCTTCCTTAGCACCAGAAGTACAGAGCGGCCTTCTCAGGCAGAACCTTAATCTGACTGCCGAGCCCACGAATACCGTCAAGAGGGTCCGAACTACCCTGCAGCATGATAGCTCGGCTCGTCAGGAGCTAGACTAGCAATTCGGCCTCCGTATCAGCCCTGGTCAAGTAGTGGCATTCGCACCACGCGTACATAACTACACACTCAAAATTCCATGGGCATCAGCGAAGGCATAGCTAGTTTGTGATCCACAGTATGGCTCAACCGACACCGGATACACACATACTTTCACTTTTATTCATTTCCTTTTCAGGTTTCAATCATGTAGGCCCCATCTGATGGCCTGATCACCAGTCCTCTTGAAGGATAAACACACCAAGACGGCGAGAAACGCAGACGTACTGGGGATTTTCAAGGTGGTTTCCTTAACAATCACTCTACCTATTTTACAGGACCCACATGCAGCTCTCCCTTGGTTTTTGACATGTTAAATAGCCTGTTGCTTATCGCACTACTTGTATCAATGCGCCTCGGCGTATTAATCAAATTACAATGAAAATAGTTCGCGGCTAGAGCTTTAGGCCCCCAGCTTATCACCTTTGCACCCTTTCTGTTTTCTTTCTTTTTTTCTCTTCTTCTCCCCTGTGGGTAACCCGTACACTTTGGTACGTTTGATATTTGCCAGGGGCTTCATAGCACCCCACACTATGGCAACAAAAGTCTGAACGCTTTTTATAGTATAGTTCGGCACCCTGAGTTTAGCACTATATGCATTGGCTCCGAATCATGTCTTTGGTCAATAGTTGGGTTGCCCGGCTCCTGTGCTTGCTACCTTGCGTTCCGCTATATCGGCTAAGGTAGTAAAGGGAGAACTACTGCGATTGTGCCTTGGTTTATCCAAAGGAGCACCTCAGTAGAGAAAGCCGAAAACTGACTGTCATGATGCGGCGAGAGCAGGTCAGCTCTTCGGAGGTTGCAAATTGTTGGAGATTTCTTCCGCATTACGCGAAGGATCGGTACTTCCCGATCAGACGCTTATAGCACTCTGGTTCGGATACTAGGGGTTGCGCCCATGTTTTTATTGTCAAACTCCTATGGCTAAGTGAGGGCGTTAAAGCCGCATAGTCTGATTGCCTGGTTCATTGCGCTAAACAACTCCTTCAAGGACCATATAATTGGATCAAGATTGTTTACATTCCATCCCAAACACCTCCGTACTACCTACGTGGGGGCAGAAGCCGATGACTGGCCAACCCTCAGATTTCATACAACACGGCCACACATGAGGTAAAATTTAAAACATAACAAGCATTATATTACAAACCCACTCTATTTTATCATACAAGGTAGAAGGAACTTGAATACATTCAGTCAAAGATAATGTCCCGCGAACACTGCGTCGCTACAATACGAGACCCCTCCAGGACGTCGCCAAAATACCGCTCGGGTATATGGTGCTCCTTGCCCTAGGACGGCCCCTCGGTCACAGCTTGATGGCCTCCATCTTCGCCCACCAAACCTTGACGCGGGCAAAGGCCATACGCCCGCCCTCGATGCAGATGGACCGCTTGAGGGCGTCCAACCTAGGACAGGCATCCACCAGCCACTTCACGAGGCCGAAGTAACTGTCGGGTATAGCTTCGGCTGACCACAGACGGATTATTAAATCCTTCATGGCCAGTTTAGCCACTGATACGTCCATTTTGCATCATACTTTTATATCGATATTTATTGCATTTTGGGCTGTTATTTCACTTTATGTCACAATACTTATGGCTATTCTCTCTTATTTTACAAGGTTTACATAAGGAGAGAGAATGCCGGCAGATGGAATTCTGGGCTGGAAAAGGAGCAAATATTAGAGACCTATTCTGCGCAACTCCAAAAGTCCTGAAACTCCATGGAACATCTTAAAATAAATAAAGAAAAATCCTCGCCAAAGATGAAGGCCAGGGGGCCCACTCCCTGCTCACGAGGGTGGGGGGCGCCCCCCCCCTCCTAGGGCGCGCCCCCTACCTCGTGGGCCCCCTGGTGGCTCTCCGACGTCCATCTTCTCCTATATGAAGTCTTTTGATGAGAAAAAAATAAGAAGAAACCTTTCGAGACAAGACTCCGCCGCCACGAGGCGGAACCTTGGCGGAACCAATCTAGAGCTCCGGCAGAGCTGTTCTGCCGGGGATACTTCCCTCCGGGAGGGGGAAATCATCACCAACGCTCCTCTCATCGGGAGAGGGCAATCTCCATCAACATCTTCACCAGCACCATCTCATCTCCAAACCCTAGTTCATCTCTTGTATCCAATTCTTGTCTCAAAGCCCGGGATTGGTGCTAGTAGGTTGCTAGTAGTGTTGATTACTCCTTGTAGTTGATGCTAGTTGGTTTATTTGGTGGAAGATCATATGTTCAGATCCTATATGCATATTATTACCCCTCTGATTATGAACATGAATATGCTTTGTGAGTAATTACGTTTGTTCCTGAGGACAAGGGAGAAGTCTTGCTATTAGTAGTCATGTGAATTTGGTGTTCGTTTGATATTTTGATAAGATGTATGTTGTCTAGCCTCTAGTGGTGTTATGTGAACGTCGACTACATAACACTTCACCATTATTTGGGCCTAGAGGAAGGCATTGGGAAGTAATAAGTAGATGATGGGTTGCTAGAGTGACAGAAGCTTAAACCCTAGTTTATGCGTTGCTTCGTAAGGGGATGATTTGGATCCACATGTTTCATGCTATGGTTAGGTTTACCTTAATACTTTTGTTGTAGTTGCGGATGCTTGCAATAGAGGTTAATCATAAGTGGGATGCTTGTTCAAGTAAGAACAGCACCCAAGCACCGGTCCACCCACATATCAAATTATCAAAGTACCGAACGCGAATCATATGAACGTGATGAAAACTAGATTGACGATATTCCCATGTGTCCTCGGGAGTGCTTTTCCTATTATAAGAGTTTGTTCCGGCTTGTCCTTTGCTACAAAAGGATTGGGCCATCTTACTGCACTTTATTTACTTTTGTTACTTGTTGCTCGTTACCATTTATCTTGTCACAAAACTATCTGTTACCACTTATTTCGGTACTTGCAGAGAATACCTTGCTGAAAACCGCTTATCATTTCCTTCTGCTCCTCGTTGGGTTCGACACTCTTACTTTTCGAAAGGACTATGATAGATCCCCTATACTTGTGGGTCATCAGCCACCCTGTGCAGCTCGACCAACTATTTTAGCTGATCGCTGAAGGGCACCGGATGTTCTGGCGCAAGATATTGCGACCAGAACAGTTTCTCCGTGGCGCTCCCTTCTTCGGCTCGGAAGAAATCCGCGGCGTCGGACACGCTACGTGGCAGATCAGCAAAAGCCCTTGGAGAACTCCGATTCCGGGTTAGTAAAAGATACTTCCTCTTCACATACTTGCTTTGCATACTAAATGCCTTACCCGCCGCGATCGTCCTAGCCTCTTGGATCTCTCAGAGGGAGCCCTGGGCCTCACTCCGGGCCGTCTCTGCACTCTGACAAGCCTTGGCGAGTTCGATCTCTTGAGCTGACGCATCGCGCTCCAAGGTCTCGCACTTCCTCACCGCGTCCTGGAGCTCTTGTTGGACCTCGTTGACCCGGGTCTTGAGCTTCTTACGGGCGGCCTGCTCCTTGACGGCCTTCCCCTCAGCTTCGGCCAGGGCCTTTCTCAGGGCCTCGACCTTGGTCGTCGCTTCTATACATATCATGACACTTGGTCAATGCATATCATTTTACTTTTTTCGGATACATAATGGGTTATCACATACCTTGTTTTTCTTGGAGCCACCTCCTCACCTGGCCGAGCTCCTCCTCGGCCTGCTCCAGTCTCCGCTTAATTCAGTCCAGAGACCTCGGCAGTATGCGAGGCTGCGGCCAACAGCGACGCCTACGTATTCATTTCATACAAATGTAGTTAGTTTCCTACAATAAAGGATTGATCCTCTATCCGGCTTTTTTCTTTCCGAACACCAGACAGTGTCTTAGGGGCTACTGTCTATATTGGATTTTCTCTTTTTTGCGTCGCTTACCTCAAAACCTGTCAGCAGGCTGTTGCAGGCTTCGGTTAGTCCGCTCTTAGCGGACTGAACCCTTTCAATTACCATGCCCATAAGAACACGGTGCTCATCCACAATGGAAGCACATCGCAGCGCTTCCAGCAGATTATCCGGTGCCCCTGGTTGGATAGGGGTCACCGGCGGAATAGGCATACCCCTTCTTCTGAAGGAGGTTGCGCGCCGGATTCCGGAGCCGTATCGGTCTCCGAAATCGAATCCGGCTGAGGGCAGAACTGAATACGGCCCTCACCACCAGTCTCCATGGGGATTGGCTCCCCCTGGTGTCCGGCGGCAGAGGCCTCGCCTTCTGGCGCCTCCTGAGCCTCCCCCCGACCTGGGAAAGTCCTTTGGGACAGCACCTCTGCGTCGCCCTTGGCCTTGGGGGAGTAAGCGGTCGGCGGTGACTCGCTGGCCATTGCCCTTGAATCCAACGAACCTCGTGACGAGGATCGCTGGGAGTTGTCGTGGGCCGGACTGCAATAACATGATTAAACCATATAAAATACCATAAGGCAGAAAAGCCGGATAAATGGACGTGTACGGGTTCTTAGCACTCATGATGCGGCCAGTGGCTTGTTCTGGGGGCGTTGCTCCAGACTGCTGTCGACGTCCCACACTTAGCTACCCACAAGAGTACCTTTCCCCTTCTTGGGCACCTCCGCCTCCAGAATTGTGGAAGCCGCCCTCTTCTTCCTCCCCCCATTAGGGGGAGAATCACTCTCCTCCTCCTCATCATCATCGTCGTCTTCAGCGGCAGAGGAGTGGGTCTTGTCTTCGGACCTTGCGTCTGAAATGCCCTTGCGGCAGGGGCCACTCCGGACCCCCTTGGCCTTCCCCTTGGCTTTCTTCTCTAGCGCCTTATAGGGCGCCGGCACCAACATCTTCGCTAGACACGAGATGGCTGGTTCTTCAGGTAGCGGAGCCGAACACTGGATCCGCTTCGCCCTCTTCATCCATTCCTGAAGAAACTGTGATAATAAAATTTCAGATATCCTCCTTGAAATAAACAACTAGAGGATGCGTTGAAAACTTACCTCGCTGGCAGGGTGGTTAATATCGTGCCCGTGGTCCGAGTCTGTGGCTGGAGGTGTCTTGTTGCCCTTGAAGAGCAACTTCCAGGCATCTTCATGAGTAGTTTCGAAGAGCCTCTTCAAGGTATGGTGCTTCTTCGGATCGAACTCCCATAAAGCGCGACCCCGGCTTTGGCACGGGAGAATCCGGTGAACTAGCATCACCTGGATTACGTCGATGAGCCTGATATCTATATTCACCATGCTCTGAACGTGCGTCTGCAGCGCTATCAGCTCGTCTGACAAGGACCAATTCGGGCTCTTCTCAACCCAGGAGTTGAGCCGCATTGGAGCGCCGGAGTTGAATTTGGCAGTTGTGGCCCAGTTTGCGCCGCGGGGTTCTGTGATGTAGAACCATTGTTTCTGCCATTCCTTGACAGTCTCCATGAAAGTGCCTTTCGGCCAGGAGACATTGGTCAGCTTACTCACCATGGCGCCTCCGCACTCCGTGTGCTGGCCATCCACCACCTTTGGCTTCACGTTGAAGACCTTGAGCCACAGCCCGAAGTGGGGTTGAATGCGGAGGAAGGCCTCACACACGACGATGAACGCCGAGATGTTGAGGAAAGAGTTAAGGGATAGATCATGGAAGTCTATCCCGTAATAGTACATTAGCCCGCAGACGAAAGGGTGGAGTGGAAACCCTAGCCCGCGGAAGAAATGGGGGATGAATACCACCCTCTCATTGGGCTTCGGTGTGGGGACGACTTGCCTCTGGGCCGGAACACGGTGGGCGATTTCCTTTGCTAGGTACCCGGCCGTCCGAAGCTCAGTAATGTCCTTCTCCTTGATGGAGGAGACCATCCACTTGCCTTGACCTCTGGATCCGGACATGGTTGAGTGCTTGCTCGAGTGGGAAGAAGATGAGAACTTGGGTGCTGGAGCTCAAGAGTGGAAGGGTAGAGGAAGAGAGAAGGTGTGGGAGAAGAAGGGGGAATCCTTATCCCCTTATAAAGGCAGTGAATATCGAACGCCTCCCCACTCGCCCTAAAACTCGCCTATTCCCAAGGGCTGTGTAAATGGCACGGTTGGGTTACCCATGCCCGCATTGATGAAAATCCCGCAATAAGGGGACACAATCTCTGCTTTGACAAGACGTGCCAATGGAAACCGCATCTCGAAGCGCGGAACGGCGGACAAAAACGGTTCGATATAGTGACCGAATAGACGTGATGTCATCTTGCAAAAAGTTGTCAGCATATGGGACTCATGAAATATTATATTCCTTGTGGTTGTGTGTGGTACTTGTGTTTCAGAACTGGACACCTTTGCTTTATCCGAAGACTATCCTGGAGTATTCGGAAAGTAGAACCCGCCTTGCAATACCGAAGACAATCTGCGCGCCGGACACATCATCATTGAAGCCTGGTTCAGGGGCTACTGAGGGAGTCTTGGACTAAGGGGTCCTCGGGCGCCCAACCTATCGATATGGGTCGGACTGTTGGGACATGAAGATATGAAGACCGAAGACTCTACCCGTGTCCTGATAGGACTCTCCTTGGCGTGGAAGGCAAGCTTGGCGACCAACTATGAAGATTCCTTTCTCTGTAACCGACCTTGTGTAACCCTAGATCCCTCCCGTGTCTATATAAACCGGAGGGCTAGGTCTGTAGATACTCTCGAGTAGTCATTACCATAGTCATGCAGGCTTGGATTTTAGGGTTTAGCCATCTCGATCTCGTGGTAGATCAACTCTTGTAATACTCATATTCATCAAGATCAATCAAGTAGGAAGTAGGGTATTACGTCCATAGAGAGGGCCCGAACCTGGGTAAACATCGTGTCCCCTGTCTCCTGTTACCATCGACCTTAGACGCACAGTTCGGGACCCCCTACCCGAGATCCGCCGGTTTTGACACCGACACCGACCACCCACTGTAACTGGGAACTCCCCGATATTTTCCTCACCCTCGCTTCTACCATGATTTTTCCCTCATGGACGGCCCAAAGAATGTCATGAAACTGCATCCCCAGCCGCCCAGGACGAAAAGCCCATTTTATGTCATGATTTTTTGTCATAGAAGTAGGAGCCCACCACATCTATGATGATACGGCTTTTGTCACAATTATCGTCATAGAAGTGTCATAACATGACATGAATTTTTTTTCTTCTACCCAAAATGCCACGGATGTGTCTTTTTTTGTAGTGCATATTACTATCTCCATATCTCAAAACTATTGTAAGGAATCAAGTTTTAATATCTAATGGTCTTCATGATAATTTTTATTATCCCTCTTGAATATCTATCACTTTGACACTAATTTCATATATTACCATTGCTTAAAACAGGCTCTCAAACAAATTTAAGTGAGGAACAAGAGCAAAAATATCTCTTCAAAATTTTCAACCCTCAAAATAATCTAAGTGAAGCATGAGAGTATTTCTTCAAAAATTAAACAACCACCATGCTAAAAAATTAAAGTTAAGCACATAGAGCAATTCAAACAAATCATAGCATCATTATGGATCTCTAAAATAGGTGTGTCCATCAAGGATGATTGCGACAAACTAAAAGGCAAAACAAGCAAAGACTCATATAATACAAGATGCTCCAAGAAAAACTAATGATATGTGACGAATAAAAATATATATAGCTCCAAGTAAAATTATCGATGGTCGTTAGAAGAAATAGGGGATGCCTTCCGGGGCATCCCCAAGCTTAGGCTCTTTCCACTCCTTATTCCTTCATCCATCGTGATCTCACCCAAAACTTGAAAACTTCAATCACACAAAACTTAACAAAAACCTTCGTGAAATCCGTTAGTATAATAAAGCAAATCACCACTTTAAGTATTGTTGCAAACCCATTCATATTTTATTATTACATTATACCTACTGTATTCTAACTTTACCATGGCTTATACCCCCCAGTACAATCCATTGATTCATTAAAATAAGCACACAATGCAATGAAAACAGAATCTGTCAAAAACAGAGCAGTCTATAGTAATCTAGACTTTGACCAAACTTCTATAATTCCAAAAATTCTAAAAAATTAGGACAATGTAGGAAATTTTTATATCAATCTTGTGTCGAAAATTCAGAATTCTATCACGCTTCTGTGATTTTTAACAATTCTGCTACTGGGCGCAAAAGTTTCTATTTTCCAACAAGATCAAATCAACTATCACCCAACATGATCATAATGGCTTTACTTGGCACAGACACTAATTAAAACATAAAAACACAATCATAACATTATCATAATTGTGTCAACACACGAAAACAGAAAGAAAAAGAGAAAAATATTATTTTATTCATTGGGTTGCCTCCCAACAAGCCCTATCGTCTTATGTCCCTAGCTAGGCATAATGCATAGATTCAAGTATTGTCATCTTTAGTTTTTGCTATCTTGGTAAGAGTTTTCTCAAACCCAGGAGGCTCTTTACACTTCCCATTACTTTCAGGAAAAGAGACCTTCTTAAGATCTAAATATCGAACCACTTATTACACATAGTAATCAAAGTATTCATGCGACTAAGGTTTCCACTAATATGTTTGAGTGGTTCATTAGACTTTTGCAACTCAACCAAATTTTTCTGTAGATGACCCAATTTGTCTAATGTTTGAATCCCTTCTTGTCTAAAAGTAAATACCTTTTTGGTGGTGGAACTCACAATATTCCCTCTATTATTTCATAAGCAGCATTACCATCAATCTCAACAATATTCCCTTTAGTGGCAAAATCCAAGAGTTTTCTATGATGCATGGTTAAACATATATAAAAATTACGAAGCAAATTTTTTGCATCTCCTTTCATATTCAAATGCGGTAAGATTCCATCAACCTATACGAAGCATCTTTCAAATGTTCTCCTTGCTTTTGTTTGAAATATAGAACTTCAAAATCCTGTAACAAAGGAGGGGTAGTAATGTTGATGAGAAGACCAAAGAAAAAAGGGCAAACGAAAAGAGGGCAAATATTTTTGTGTTTTTCTGAAAACGTTTTAGAAGTGGGGGAGATGAAAATGAGAGGCAAATGGGAAATAAAGTAATTGCATGGAGATGAGAGTTTGTGCGTAGTAACCTGATAGATATTGATGATGTTTCCCTGGCAACCCCGCCAGAAATTCTTCCTGATTGCTTGTATATGCATTGGTAAGTCCTTGAAGAGGAGAGGATGATGCTCCATAGCAACGGTAAGTATTTCCCTCATTTATGAAACCAAGGTCATTAATCCAATAGGAGAACCAAGAAACACTATGTAAGCAACACCTGCACACAAAGCACAAAAACCTGCAACCCAACGCATAAGAGGGGTTGTCAATCCCTCCTCGGTATTGAGATAGATTAAATTGTAGCAAAAAATGTAGCAAGGTATTTTTGGATTTTTGGAATAATAGATCTGAAAATAATATGATAGGAGATAGACTCCGAGGCCGTCGATTTAGCTAGAGGCTTCTCTCAAGAAAATAGCATACGGTGGGTAAACAAATTACTGTTGGGCAATTCATAGAAGAGCAAATAATTATGTTGATATCCAAGGCAATGATCATCTATATAGGCATCACATCCAAGATTAGTAGACAGACTCCTACCTGCATCTACTACTATTACTCCACATGTCGACTGCTATCCAGCATGCATCTAGTGTATTAAGTTCATGGAAAAATGGAGTAATGCAATAAGAATGATGACATGATGTAGACAAGATCTATTCATATAGGAATGGACCCCATCTTTTTATCCTTAATGGCAACGATACATGCGTGTCATATCTCCTTTTGTCATTGAGATTGAGCACGGCAAGATCGAACCCATCACAAAGCACCTCTTCCCATGGCAAGAAAAATCAATCTAGTTGGCCAAACCAAACCAATGTTTCGGAGAATAAATACGAGGCTATAACAATCATGTGTAAGAGAGTTCAACAAAGACTCAAATAATATTCATAGATAGATCTGATCATAAACTCGCAATTCATCGGATCCCAACAAAAATACCACAAAAAGTTTGTACATCAAATAGATCTCCAAGAACATCAAGGAGAACATTGTAAAGAGAGAAGAAGACATCTGGCTACTGCCCACGGACCCGTTGGTCTGTGGTAAACTACTCATGCATCATCGGAGGGGCAAGGGTGATGATGAAGAACCCCCTCCGTGATCGTTGACCCTTCTGGCAGAGTGTCGGAGAAGGCCTCTAGATTGGATCTCGTGGTTCTGGAACTTGCGGCGGCTCGAATTGCGTTTTGTTGTCCCCTGGGGTTTTTGGGATTTTTGAGTATTTATAGATCTAGAGGTCGGTGGAGGGGGTTTCTATGGGCCCCACTACCCACCAGGGGGCGTCTGGGACCCTAGCGTGCCTTGGAGCCAAGTGGGCCCCACAGTGCCCTCTGTGCACTTCTTGGAACTCCTAGGTGTCTTCTGGGAAGAAAAAATCTCCAAAAAATTTCATGGATTTGGACTTCGTTTGGTATTGATATTCTGCGAAGTAAAAAAGAAGCAAAAAAACAACAACTGACACTGGGCACTATGTCAATAGGTTAGTTCCAAAAAATGATATAAAGTTGCTAGTAAATGAGTATAAAACATCCAAGAATGATACTTTAATAGCATGGAATAATCAAAAATTATAGATACATTGGAGACGTATCGCATGACAAATTTCATCCAACTCCATCACCGTCCAGCAAGCCTACGAAGGAATCACTCACTCCTGGTGGTGAGCATCATGGAATTGTTGATTAAGAAGGATTGATGATGATGACAATGACGAATCGCCCTCTCCGGAGCCCCAAATAGAGTCCAGAACAGCCCTCCCTATCGTAAAACACGATGAAACTTCTTCTCTTATTTTTTTCTTCTCAGGAACACGGAATTTATAGGCTTGGAATTAGGTCAGACGAAGCCTCGTGGGCCATACAAGGCATCCGGCCATGATAACCCACAAGTATAGGGGATCGCAACAGTTTTAAGGGTAGAGTATTCAACCCAAATTTATAGATTCGACACAAGGGGAGCCAAAAAATATTTGTAAGTATTAGCAGTTGAGTTGTCAATTCAACCACACCTGGAGATTAAATATCTGCAGCAAGGTGATCGGTAGCACTGCAATATGATAGTTTGATAGTGATAGTAACAATAATAGTGGTAATGGTAACAGTAGTAATAGTTTTGTAACAGTAGCACTAGCAATAGTAACGCAGCAAGGACAATATGTGAAAAACTCATAAGCATTGGATCGATGAATTCGTTGGATGATATTCACCATATATCAGTCATAACCTAGGGCGACACAGAACTAGCTTCAGTTCATAAATATAATGTAGGCATGTATTCCATAAATAGTCAAACATGCTTATGGAAAAGAACTGGCATGACATCTTTTGTCCTACCCTCCCATGGAAGCGAGGTCCATAAGGACACTAAGGGACATTAAGGCCTCCTTTTAATAGAGAACCGGAACAAAGCATTAACACATAGTGAATACATGAACTCCTGAAACTACGGTCATCATCGGAAAGTATCCCAACTATTGTCACTTTGGGGTTTACGGATCATAACACGTAATAGGTGCATATCGCCTGCAAGATCGGATCTAGAACATAGATATAATGGTGAAAAAATAAACGTTTCATATCTGAAATCATGGCACTCAGGCCCTAGTGACAAGCATTAAGCATAGGAAAGTCATAGCAACATCAAAATTAGAACATAGTGGATACTAGGGATCAAGCCCTAACAAAACTAACTCGGTTACATGACAAATCTCATCCAACCCATCACCGTTCAGCAAGCCTACGAAGAGATTACCCACTCCCGGCGGTGAGCATCATGAAATTGGTGATAGAGGATGGTTGGTGACGACGAAGACCGAAGATTCCACTCTCCGGAGCCCCGAACGGGCTCCAGACTGGCCTCCCGATGAAGAACATGAGGTGGCGGTGGATCCGTATAGTAAAACATGATGAAACTTCCTCTCCTATTTTTCTGGAAAAATAGGATTTTATAGCGTCGGAATTAGGGTCAGCGGGGCCTCGAGGGCCCCACCACCCACCAGGGCGCGCTAGAGGGGGGTGGCGCGGCCTGGTGTCTTGTGGGCAGCCAGGCCCCCCCTCTAGTGGGTCTTGGTTCCAGTATTTTTTTATTCTGAGAAGTTTCGTCTAATTCTGAGAATGTTTATTATGAGAACTTTTATTTCTGCACAAAAACAACACCATGGCAGTTCTCATGAAAAGAACTTCAGTCCACGTTAGCTTCATTCAAATCATGCGAATTAGAGTCTAAAACAAAAGCAAAAGTATTTGGAAAAGTAGATATGATGGAAATGTATCACTATCGGACAGGGCCGATAGACACTCACCAACAAGGACAAGCAACAACGGCGCACGGTATGTAGAAGTAGCAGCACACTACGTGAAGGAGCGGTGGTGACGGCGCCCACAGGCAAGGAGCAGCGGTGCACGATGACAAGGAGTAGTAGGAGAAGTGCACGACGCACGACATGGGGGAGCAACAGCAATAGCGCACGGTGGGCAAGGAGCAGCAGCCATGACGCATGATTGCAAGGAGCGGCAATGGCAGCGCATGGCCGCAAGGAGCGGCAACAGTAGCACACAGTCAAGGAGCCGCAGTAGCAGCACACGGGTGCAAAGGAGCAGCACCGGCGGTGGACCGGCCGAACCCGATTGCTTTATTAGTTTCTTGGCAAGTACTTGATTGCTTTCTATAAAAAAATCAGGGACGTGATTGCTTTTTTTTGCAAGGACCTAATTGCTTTAAAAATATTTGGGCCCCACCTATGATAACCTGTCAATGGCCAAAACTAATGGTGTTGACTTTTATGCCACGTCAGACTAGACGGGTGGAACCGATCTGTCATAATCATGATTAAAATTATCTAACACACTCATCAATGCAACATCATAGTTTTTTGACATAGCCAATCAACAAGTGATAGGTATTAGGAAGTTTTCAGAAAGTGGTAGTTTTCGGAACCCTTGCTCCAATTGTTGTAGGTTTATGCTATTTACTCCTGCTAGTGCCATGAATGAAATGTCCAAAGAGACCGGTATGTGCGCGATGTGTTGTGTCAGCCAGCGAGCCATGGCATATGTACGCAACACATGGAAACCAGGTGTGTGTTGGGGAGGCGTGACACTTGCATGCATGCACACCTACACGCGCCACTTCACCTCAACGCATGGAGAACACATGTAGATGCTTGCCCATATCCAAATCCATCAAAGAGACCGACTCATTGATCGAGGTAGGTAACGCAGCCCCTCCAGATGCCGCGTCGTCTCCACCACACGTTGCTCCGTCCCTACACGTATGTACCTCACCGCAGTCCTCCATGCCATCAATTCATCAATAAGTATCAGTGGCTATGGACCCTCTCCCCGAGCAGATTCAGTCGACATCCCTCTGCCACAGTCATATCAAGAATGAAGCAAACGCCGGCGCCGGCGGACCAGCAGCAGAATAGGCGGCGGTGCTGCCCGCTCCGACAATCGCGCAAGGGGTGCATGAAGGGCAAGGGAGGGCCTGAAAACCAGCGATGCCCCTTCCGCGGCGTCCGCCAGCGCACCTGGGGTAGGTGGGTGGCCGAGATCCGTGAGCCCAACCACGGCGCCCGCCTCTGGCTTGGCACGTTCGCCACTGCGCTCGATGCCGCACGCGCATATGATGCTGCGGCAAGGGCGCTCTATGGTGACTGCGCACGCCTCAACCTGGCAGCACCTCCCCTTCCTCCCATGACCGCGATAGTTCCTCTCCCTCATGCGCAAGAGCAACAGCCTCCGGCTCATAGCACCGACACCAACAACACCACTGCACTGTGCTACTCCTCCTCAACCTCAACAGTGTCGATGACAACCCCCACTAACTTGGGCACATTTGACATTGAGTGGTCCTATTACAACGCGGCGGGGGCGTTAGAGTTGGGGGACTTCGAGGCATATGTGGCGGGGCTTCCCAAGGCGGAAGACTTTGGGTTGGAGGGGTTTCAGGAGGTGATGGGCGATTAAGGTGGAGGAGGGATCAACATCTAGGACCCCACCATCGCATCTAAGTGGCATACCATGCATGGCTGGTAGTCGCTTCATCCTGCAGCAACCTAGTTCCTACGTGTCTGTAGATCTCGTTGTTGACATAGAAAGAAGAAAGGAGTTATATTAAATAGAAAAGTACATACTCCATCAGTCATCTATTGCAATTTAGTGCATGTTGTATATGTTGGTCAATGTAATCTTGGAAGGATAATGTTGTGTTGTTGGTCGATGAATATGCATCACCACATCTTGTCATAAACGATCCAACGCACATTTTGGAGCGCATAGTACATTGCACACATATATCACATGCTCCTACATGTGTAACATGTGCAGGCATCCCACATGTCGATGTGTCAAGGCCTCCTCCTGTTTTCTCAGGTATGCATATATGCACTCGCAAATGGAGGTAAGGGAATTTCCAATAATTACGTGGGAATAAATTGTACGAACTTGAACCAATAACCCTTGCAAGAACTTTAAAGATGCAAAGAGATAGCACAATTATTAACCATCTTATTTTCTTAGGACAATCCCAATTCTCCAACATGTGCTTTGTGTAATGCATGCCACCTAGGTAGAAATCCAATGTGATACCATATTTAATGAGGCACGAATTTAAGACGCAAAGAGATAGGACTACTCTTTTTACTATCTCATTTTCTTAGAGCAATCCCAATGCTTCAAGGTGCACTACGTCTAAAACACATCATCTCAATATAAATTTAATGCATCACCATATTTAATGAAGAAATAGAGTATCACTATATCTTAGTTCTTAGCAAAAAAACCAAGAATGCTAAGGAAATAGAGTATTGCTATATCTTAGTTCTTAGCAGCAAAACTAGGAAAGCTAATATTTTTTTCCATTTCACAAAACAAAATACAACTCTAAAATATAAACCACTAAAGAAGTTGTATCTAAAAACACATTTAATGTATATCTTAATACGTTACACATAAGGAGTGTCCATAGATACACATATTGGAATGTGTATGATAGCTTATTTGTTGATGACATAGATACATTTACAAACACATATACCTACAGTCAACTGGAGACTCCGATAGTCTGTTGATAAGCTTGTTGGTAAAACTAGACATATCATCCATCAGTAATTTATTATAAACTACTCCAATAGAGTGTCTGTAGTGTGACCAATGGGAGGTGAGAGCATTTATAAAGTTCTCCTTTTCTTATTTCACCTTGAAGCTTGTATCAGGGTTGTTGGTTCATTTATATACAACCCTCCTCTCTCTTCCTATTTATTTTATGCCACATCATAAAAAAATATGTGACAAATTTTGCCAGCACCTATCTTACAACTATTGGAGACACCCTAATGCAATGAGTGATGCATAATAATTGCTAATATTTTCTTTTCCTCTCGGTCCCGAGTTCCTACACATGTACATTGTGCATGTAGCCCATGTTTCGCCACGCGACTCTCCCATATAATCATCCTGTTTTCCCAAAATATGCGTGTATGCATGTATTCATCCACAACAGATATTCTCAGATAAGGCATAATGTGATGTGTTTCCTTGTCGGTTTTGAAGTCCTACACACGATACATGTGTAACACATGCATGTAGACCACATGTTGCCATGAGGTTTTCCCAAGGCGTCGTCCTCTTTTCTCATATACGTATGCATCCATTCATAAGAGATACTTTCATATAATATAAAGTGTGCCACACAATGATTTCTTTACTTCTTGGTTTTGAGGTCCTACACATGTACATATGTATATACATGTGCAACATGTGCATGTAGCCGATGTGTCGCTGTGCGGCTCTCCCAAGTCATCAACATGTTTATATTAATGGATATTGTTCTGCCATTTATATTTGCTGCTATATGTAGTGTTTTAACAACAAAAAGAAAGTGATGATACCATTTACTATTTGTTTTTGTTTTTGTTTTTTGTCTGAATGGCATGCTAGTAGTTTATATACATTTTAAACAAAACATTGCCATTATCATTATAATTTCTCTGTTATTAATGCCTGGTTTTGTTAATGAATCAAGGGATCCACTAATGGTGCACCATTTGAGATGAAACAATCTATTTTTAGTATGGACAAGGGGAAGTATGTATTGTGTCTATCTAAACTTCTTAAACTATAATGTATTACATGTAAGTTTTTTTCTAAAAGTAATTATGGCTCGACACGTTCGCCATCGTGCTCGACGCCACACACGCAGACGACGCTGTAGGATGGGTGTTGTACGTCAACTGCACACTGATACGTCTCCGTCGTATCTACTTTTCCAAACACTTATGCTCTTGTTTTTTACTCTGATTTGAATGAAACTAACCCGGACTAATGTAGTTTTCAACAGAACTACCATGGTGTTATTTTTGTGCAGAAATAAAAGTTCTCAGAATTGTACGAAACTTTTTGGAGAATTGTTTTCTAATAAAATAAATATACTAGAGGAAGTACCCATTGGAGGGGATCCTACTACCCACTAGGCACCAGGTCGCGCCACCCCCTCTAGCGTGCCCAAGTTGGTAGAGGGCCCCTTGAGGCTGTGCTGACCCTAATTCCAACTCAATAAATTCCTTTTTCCTGAGAAAAAAATAGGAGAGGAAGTTTCATCATGTTTTACGATTCCAAGCCGCCGCCACCTCCTGTTCTTCATCGGGGGGCCAGATCTGGAGACTGTTCACGGGCTCCGGAGAGGGGGATCTTCCGTCTTCGTCATCATCAACCATCTCCATCAGCAATTTCATGATGTTCACCGTCGGGACTGAGTAATCTCTTCGTAGGCTTGCTGGACGGTGATGGGTTGGATGAGATTCGTCATGTAATTGATTTAGTTTTGTTAGGGCTTGATCCCTAGTATCCACTATGTTCTAAGATTGATGTTGCTATGACTTTGTAATGCCCAATGCTTGTCACTAGGGCCCGAGTGCCATGATTTTAGATCTTAACCATTTATGCTTTCACCAATATATTTGTGTTCTTGATCCGATATTGCAAGTTATATGCACATGCTACGTGTTATGATCCGCATACCCCAAGGTGACAATAATTGGGATTCTTTGCACTGATGACCATAGGTTGAGGAGTTCATGTATTCACTATGAGTTAATGCTTTGTTCCGGTGCTCTATTAAAAGGAGGCCTTAATATCCCTTAGTTTCCTTATGGACCCCGCTGCCACAGGAGGGTAGGACAAAACATGCCATGCAAGTTCTTTTCCATAAGCACGTATGACTATTTACGGAATACATGCCTACATTATATTGGTGAATTGGAGCTAGTTCTGTGTTGCCCTAGGTTATTACTGTTATATGATGAATATTATCCAACATTGTCACCGATTCAATGCCTACGAGTTTTTTCACATATTGTTCTTGCTAAGTTACTACTGTTGTTGCTACTGTTACAATTGCTACAAAACTACTACTGTTACTGTACGCTACTATTGCCATTGCTACTGTTGCTACCAAATTATCATACTATCGTGCTATTGATCACTCTACTGTAGATATTTAGTCTCCAGGTGTGGTTGAATTGACAACTCAACTGCTAATACTTACAAGTATTTTTTGACTCCCCTTATGTTGAATTGATTACT
This sequence comes from Triticum aestivum, assembly GCF_018294505.1. NCBI lineage: Eukaryota > Viridiplantae > Streptophyta > Magnoliopsida > Poales > Poaceae > Triticum > Triticum aestivum. The sequence continues at coordinate 733,622,543 of NC_057797.1, read as the reverse complement.
CTACCGTCGAAAACTGTTGTGATCCCCTATACTTGTGGGTTATCAAGACCTTTTTCTGGCGCCGTTGTCAGGGAACATAGCTATATTTGTTGAGCCACTTGGGATTTATATCTGTTGGTCACTGTCGGTGTCAAAATCGGCGGATCTCGGGTAGGGGGTCCCAAGCTGTGGATCTTGGATCAATGGGGAACAAGGGACGAATGACACTATGTTTACCTAGGTTCGGGCCCTCTCGAAGAGGTAAAACCCTATGTCCTGCTTGATTATATTGAAGTGTATAGGATGATTACAAAGTCGATCTACCACGAGATCGGATGAACTAAACCCTAGGCGAGTAGGATGATGGTTGTTTTTCTAGCCTCTACAGACTAAACCCTTTGATTTATATCGACACTAGGGGTACTAGGGTTACACAAAGTCGCGTCGGTTATAAGGAAGGAATAATCATGCAGATTCTTCTTATCTTGACTTGGAAGACACACCAAGGCATGAAAGATCTCCTCTCTGGATACGGAGTCGCCTCATAGTTCGGTCTTCTAGCAGTGTAGTGTGGCCCACCAGTCCGACCCTAAGAGATAGGCTGGCAGCCCAAGGACCCCCTAGTCTAGGACATCCTCAGTAGCCCCCGAACTAGCCTCCAATGATGATGTCTCATGATCCCCGAGGTCTTTATGTGTTTGACATCTCCAGCTTGCGGGGCGAGTTCTTCCCTCCTCTCTATGTCCAGCTGACCATAGTTTGGTCCCGATAACTTGCTCGATCCAGTGAGTCGTCGCAGGGCCCATGTTATCAATTCTCACGCCGGATTAATGACGCCCATTGGTTCCTTCACGCCAAAAGGAGGCGGACGGTCTAGCAATCTTTTATAGAAATGTCCCTTACAAGACAGAGGGAATGCCTATTAAACAGTCCAGGAGCACGATGGGTAACTTATTCCAAATCGAGAAGCCGGGACGCTAGCAAATTCGAGAGAAAATGGCCAGCGCTCCAAGCTCCTCCTCCCGCCCCCATGGCCCTCTTCCTGGCGACTGAGTGAGCTGCACAGTCTCCCATCGGCAACTTAGCAGACTCGAGACACAAGGATATCTTCCCGCTTCAGATATCATTTCGACCCATCCGGGATTAACTTCCACGAACGGTGAAGCCTTCACACAGAACTTCCCCGATCCACGCAAGGAAGAGAGGGTATGTTTCATGCCCTTCCTCTTACGAGGCTTGGGTTTTCCCATTCAGCCCTCCCTTAGGGGTCTACTAGAGTTCTACGGGATCCAGCTCCATCACCTCACACCCGGGTCAATCTTGCACATCTCAGGCTTTGTTGCCCTTTGCGAGATGTTTCTGGGCTACGAGCCCTAGAGAAAGTACTTTTTCCTCGTCCCACATAACCGGGGAGGGGCCATCTCTGAAGTAGACGGAGCCGAGGCATGGCACATAGCTGGGACAGGGTACCTGATATGTCCATTTTGCATCATGTTTTCTTACTGTTATTTATGATGTTCTTATACATAATAATGCTTTTAGAGTAATTCTAATGCCTTTTCTCTCATAATTTGTAGGGTACACACAAAGAGCGAGAATTCCGGCAACTAAAAATCTGGACCTGGAAAAGCTATGCTAGGCTACCTATTCTACACAACTCCAAATAAGCTGAAACTTCACGAAGAATTTTCATGGAATATATGAAGAATATTGGAGCAAATAAGTACCAAAGGGGGCCATCCCTGGTGAGCACAAGACACCAGGGCACGCCTGGGCCCACAGGCGCGCCCGTGTGGGTTGTGCTCACCCAGGCCCACCTCCAATGCCCATATTCTGGTATATAAGTCATTTTGACCTAGAAAAAAAATAAGGGGAGGACTTTCGGGATGGAGCACCGCCGTCCCGAGGTGGAACTTGGGCAGGAGCACTTTTGCCCTCTGGCGGAGCGATCCCGCCGGGGGAACTTCCCTCCCGGAGGGGGAAATCATCGTCCTCATCATCAACAACAACTCTCCCATCTTGGGGAGGGCCATCTCCATCAACATCTTCAACAACACCATCTCATCTCAAACCCTAGTTCATCTCTTGGGTTTAATCTTGTTAAAAGAACTATAGATTGGTGCTTGTGGGTGACTAGTAGTTTTGATTACATCTTGTAGTTGATTACTATATGGTTTATTTGGTGGAACATTATATGTTCAGATCCATTATGCTATTGAATACCCCTCTGATCTTGAGCATGTTTATCACTTGTGAGTAGTTACTTTTGTTCTTGAGGTCACGGGAGAAATCATGTTGCAAGTAATCATGTGAAGTTGATATGTGTTCGATATTTTGATAGTATGTATGTTGTGATTACCTTAGTGGTGTCATGTGAACGTCAACTACAGGACACTTCACCATATTTGGGCCTAAGGGAATGCATTATGGAGTAGTTATTAAATGCTGGGTTGCGAGAGTGACAGAAGCTTAAACCCTAGTTTATGCGCTATTCCGTAAGGGACCGACTGGATCCGAAAGTTTAATGCTATGGTTAGGATTTATCCTTGATACATTTCTCGTAGTTGCGGATGTTTTCGAGGGGGTTAATCATAAGTAGGAGGTTTGTTCAAGTAAGAACAGCACCTAAGCACCGGTCCACCCACATATCAAATTATCAAAGTAGCGAACACGAATCGAATCAACATGATGAAAGTGACTAGCTAGATGAAATTCCCGTGTACCCTCAAGTACGCTTTACTTATTATAAGAGATTGTTTTGTCCTGTCCTTTGCCTCAAAAGGATTGGCCTACCTTGCTGCACTTCTGCTATTATTATCATTACTTGTTCGTTACAAAATATCTTGCTATCAAACTACTCTGTTACTTACAGTTTCAGCACTTGCAGACATTACCTTGCTGAAAACCACTTGTCATTTCCTTCTGCTCCTCGTTGGGTTCAACAATCTTACTTATTAAAAAGAGGTACAATTGATTCCCTATACTTGTGGGTCATCAAGGCTATTTTCAGGCGTCGTTTCCGGGGAGTGAAGCACCTTTGGTAGTGTAATTTGGTAAGGAAACATTTATATAGTGTGCTAAAATTTACTGTCACTTGTTACTATGGAAAACAATCCTTTGAGATGTTTGTTCGGGGTATCTTCACCTCGAACAGAACCACAATTAGCTAACCCTCAACCTACTGCACCTACTGAAAATATTGAATTTGAAATTCCTTCGGGTATGATAGAACAACTGCTAACTAATCCTTATGCAGGAGATGGAATCGAACATCCTGATATGCACTTGATATATGTGGAACAAATTTGTGGATTTTTTAAGCTTGTAGGTTTACTCGGAGATGAAGTTAAGAAGAAGGTTTTCCCTTTATCTTTGAAGGGAAAAGCATTGGCATGGTATAGGTTATGCGATGATATTGGATCTTGGAATTGGAATCGATTGAAATTGGATTTCCACCAAAAAAATTATCCTATGCATCTAGTTCACTGTGATCAGAATTACATATATGATTTTTGGCCTTGTGAAGGAGAAAGTATCGCTCTAGCTTGGGGGAGTCTTAAGTCAATGTTATATTCAGGCCCCAATCAGGAGCTCTCAAGAGAAATTATTATTCAGAATTTTTATTCTCGGCTTTCTCGTGATGATCAATCCATGCTCGATACTTCTTGTACTGGTTCATTTATGAAGAAGACTATTGAATTCCGGTGGGATCTTTTGGAAAGAGTTAAACACAACTCTGAAGATTGGGAACTCGATGAAGGTAAAAAGGGTATTAAGATTATGTATGATTGTGTTAAATCTTTTATGAATACCGACGCTTTTCAAAAGTTTAGCACTAAATATGGACTTGACTCTGAGATAGTAGCCTCCTTTTGTGAATCATTTGCTACTAATGTGGATCTCCCTAAAGAGAAGTGGTTTAAATATCACCCATCTATTAAAGAAGAAATTAAAGAACCTGTACTAGCTAAAGAAGAAACTATACTTTATAATGTTGATTCAGTTGTTCCTACTGCTTATATTGAGAAACCACCTTTCCCTGTTAGGATGAAGGAACAGGCTAAAGTTTCAATTGTGGTCAACAAAAGTTATATTAGAACACCTAAACCTGATGAACAAATTAAAGTAGAACCTAGTGTTGCTATGATTAAGGCTCTCTTGGAAGAAAATATAGATGGGCATGTTATTTACTTCTGTGAAGAAAATGCTAGAATTGCCAAACCTGATAAAAAGGATAAACATAGACATGTTGTTGGCATCCCATTGTCTCAGTTAAAATAGGAGATCACTGCTATCATGGTTTATGTGACATAGGTGCTAGCGTGAGTGCTATTCCTTATTCCTTATATTGAGAAATTATGAATGACATAGCACCCGCAGAGATAGAAGACATATATGTTACTATTAAACTTGCTAATAGAGATACTATATCACCAATTGGGATTGTTAGAGATGTTGAAGTCTTGTGTGGGAAAATATATTACCCTACTGATTTTCTTATTCTTGGTTCCCCACAAGATGACTTTTGTCCCATTATCTTTGGTAGACCTTTCTTGAACACCATTAATGCTAAGATAGATTGTGAGAAACAAACTGTTGGTGTTAGCTTTGGTGATGAATCTCATGAGTTTAATTTTTCCAAGTTTAGTAGAAAGCTTCATGAAAAAGAATTGCCTAGTAAGCATGAAATAATTGGTCTTGCTTCTATTGATGTGCCTCCTACTGATCCTCTAGAACAATAGATGTTAGACCACGAAAATGATCTACATATGCATGAAAGAAATGAAATAGATAAAATTTTCTTTGAACAACGTCCTCTGCTTAAACACAATTTGCCTATTGAAACTCTAGGAGATCCTCCTCCACCTAAAGGAGATCATGTGTTTGAATTAAAACAATTGCCAGACACTTTGAAATATGCTTATCTTGATGAAAAGAAAATATATCCTGTTATTATTAGTGCGAACCTTTCAAAACATGAAGAAGAAAGATTATTGAAAGTTCTAAGGAAGCACCGAGCTGCTATTGGATATACTCTTGATGATTTAAAGGGCATTAGTCCCACTCTATGTCAGCACAAGATTAATATGGAACTGATGCTAAACCCGTTGTTGATCACCAATGTCGGTTAAATCCAAAGATGAAAGAAGTGGTACGAATGGAATATTAAAACTTCTGGAAGCATCTATAATCTATCATATAGTTTATAGTAGATGGGTAAGTCCTGTTCATTGTGTTCCTAAGAGAGGAGGTATTACTGTTGTTCCTAATGATAAGAATGAACTCATTCCACAAAGAATTGTTACAGTCTATAGAATGGTAATTGATTTTAGAAAATTAAATAAAGCAACTAGAAAAGATCATTACCCTCTGCCTTTTATTGATCAAATGCTAGAAAGATTATCTAAGCACACACATTTTTGCTTCCTTGAGTGATACTCTGGTTTCTCACAAACACCTGTTTCTCAACCTGATCAAGAAAAGACCACTTTCACTTGTCCCATTGGAACTTATGCTTATAGACGTATGCCTTTTGGTTTATGCAATGCACCTGCTACCTTTCAAAGATGTATGACTGCTATAATCTCTGACTTTTGTGAAAATATTGTTGAGGTTTTCATGGATGATTTCTCTGTTTATGGGAAGTCTTTTGATGATTGTTTAAGCAATATTGATCGAGTTTTGCAGAGATGTGAACAAACAAATCTTGTCTTGAATTGTGAGAAGTGACACTTTACGGTTAATGAAGGTATTGCCTTGGGTCATAAAATTTCTGAAAGAGGTATTGAAGTGGAAAAGGCTAAGGTTGATGCAATTGAGAAAATGCCATGTCCTAAAGATATCAAAGGTATTCGTAGTTTCCTAGGTCATGATGGTTTCTATAGGAGATTTATCAAGGACTTTTCTAAAATTTCAAGGCCTCTTACAAACCTTTTGCAAAAGGGTGTTTCTTTTGTTTTTGATGATGATTGTTTAGAATCCTTCGAAACACTCAAGAAAGCCTTAATTTCTGCACCTATTGTTCAACCACCTGATTGGAACTTGCATTTTGAAATTATGTGTGATGCTAGTGATTATGTTGTTGGTGTTGTTCTAGGACAAAGAATTGATAAGAAACTGAATGTTATTCATTATGCTAGTAAAACTCTAGACAGTGCTCGACGAAATTATGCTACTACTAAAAAAGAATTCCTAGTGGTGGTGTTTGCTTGTGATAAATTTAGATTTTACATTGCTGATTCAAAAGTAATTGTTCACACCAACCATGCTGCTATTAAATATCTTATTATGGAACTCTGTAACCCCCATACCTACGATGGATCCCCCCACCTACCACCACCGTAACCCTAGCCGCCACCCCCCATCTCCGGCGATCTCCACATCTTGCAGAGGAAAATCACCTCCCATCCGCTCATTCTCTCCGGCATCTTGGCCTCCCCCTTGGGTGGTCAACTTGATGGTCGTCCATGCATCCATCACCTTGGGTCTAGATTTTTCTTCGGGCATGGGTATGTCACAAGAGATCTGGCACACCATGCATCGCACAGTGCACCCCTCTGATGATTCGGGTCACTTCACCATGGTGGTATCTTTCGCGCCATTGCTTTCGCCTGACCAAGGATAATGTTGCACTTGCGCTTGAGGCGGCAATTGGAGGATATTGTTCATCCCTAAAGGTATCATGTCTACGTGATCGTGTCTTCTCATTTAATGTTTCATGCAAAGCAGTGGGTTTTTTCATTTTGAATCAATGGAATTACGTTTGCCCTCAGTTTAAATGTTATTTCCACCTCTGGTGTTTTGGGGGTCCAGATTGGGTTAAATAGTTTGCATCTTGGCAAAAAGAATGTCATGAAGAATGGACTCTAGTTAGTCCATCCAAGCGTAGAGCTCGTTTGGGAATGGCCACTATGATGCATGCACCTGCTAAATCCTCTTTGTGTTCTAAGGATGCTTCTCATCCTCACAAGAGTTTGCGTTTTGCTACGTTTCTCAATTATGATGCATGTCGTGGTTATCGTTACAATGCTACACCTGAGGACATTTCCATAGTTCAGCAAGATGCTGGTTATACCCTTGATCTGCAAGAGTTATTAAGTGAAAATCCTGGGGTTAATGAGATTGATGTTAGCTCGCCACCGACAGCCTTGTTGCCGGAGGCACCTATGGCCATACGGTTTGGGTATGTCTCACTGGAGATCCGCCTTCCACGGGATACATCCAATCATGCTCGGGCCGGTGTGATCCTTTCCCCGGATATCTCTCCTGTTATGGTTTGTTTGGAAGGATCGTCCCAAAATCCGTTAATTCTATCGGAAGATGATACAGAGTCTGAGGATGATGGGTTGTCTACGCCACATGCCTCTATGGTTGGGCATGGGCTTGTAACGGATGCACCTACGTCACCTACCAGGTCACCTTTGGAGGTGGTACGTGATTTACGGGGCCTGGATGAACTTGTTGAAGAACTTGCAGCACAAGTTTGGGATTGCTCGCGTTGCTTGGGTATGGGTCATAGTTTGGATAAGTGCACGAACGACACACGTTGTGGCAGGTGTTTCCAGCTCGGTCGTGTTAAAAAAGGTTGTACACGGTCACCACCCGAATTAAAAGTTTGGGTTCCCAAGGGTCGAACCCCAGCTACCGACCTCGAGTCTCGCGTCATCAAGCAAACCCCTTCCGACGCTTCAAGCTCCCAAACAATGCAAAGATCCTCTGCCACACCCAAGGATTCCCCTCCTCTGCAGATAGCCGATTCCGCATCGTCATCGCCGCCCCCGCTCCACCACCACACCCGGACATGGCCCACTATGAGCTTGATCCACGGTGTTTTCTCCTGGCTGGTCATGACATCGTCGACGCTGGCCTGCATCGGGTGCCTCGCACTTACTTCATCCCGGCAAGAACCCCACCCCGACGCCATGAATCCTACATTGTTGGGATTGTCGAGCCACTCCCACCGCCTGAAGATGTGCCTCATCTTCGTCAGCAAGTCCGTGACTTCATCCTTGAAGAGCTTCAGCTTCCGGTATTGTCCACTCAAACCTGGTTTCAAGGTGTTGGTCTCTATCAGATGCAAGATCCAGTAGTGCGTAGTGCTCTTGTCAATCATCCACCTTGGCCGCTTGGTCTTAATCAGCATGGCGAGGAAATCTTTCTGTGGTTTATCAATCATGATGATGGAGTAGGTCATAGGGCCCTGCAAGGTCATTGCACTGGTTGGCTTATGTTTGTCGGAGTTCCGCTTGATTACCGCAATACAGAGAATTTGGCAGAGATAGTTGGCACTTTTGGCCAATTTCATTATTGGAATGAAGAGGATGATCGTTTGGTCCATTCTGTGGTTTATGCTTCTTTCCCTGACAATGTTTTAGTGCCAAGAGATGTGGTTTTTTGACAGTTTGCAACTATGGTAGGTGTTATTGTGTCCTAGACAGCTTCATGCAGCATTTTAACAGTGGCATTTGCAGAACAGTTGCCCCAGGATGAGGATGTAATGCCTTTTAATGGCAATCCCCGCCCCATGCCGGGTGAATTGCAACCTATTGAGTAGTTCTGGGTTCTTCCACCATACCCTGCACTAGGGTGGAATGATGCTCCTCAGCCAATTGAGCCTGATGAACCACTGCAGCCACCGCAGGACCATGGAGAAGGTTGGGGTCAACCTGCACATGATCAACAAGATGAACATGACCAAGTCCAGCAGCAGATTCCACAAGATCAAAATTCTATTGTTTTAAACCCCTTCATGGGCTCCAATGACTCTTCTCAGCAAAACCCTGCAGTTGATGGGCCGGTTTTGGGCCCTGTGGATGAGCCCATCTTTGGGCCTCCAGCACAGCCACTAGCACATGTTTAGGATGACCTCAATGAACTTCCTGCCCAGCCTGTTCTTGGGCCCATTCAGCCACCCGAGCAGCCAGATAAACTTGTATTGTTGCAGCCTTAGTTGGTGGATGTGCAGGCCCCCAACCCCAGGAATTTGTTCAGGAGCAGCAGGTACAGCCTCTTAATGAACATGATATTCAGGCAGAATTGCCACTACAGCTTGTGGATGATCAACATGTTGTGGAGCCACAGGAGGATAACCAGCTAGCTATTATTCCATACCAGCCTCCTCTTCAGCCCCCACTCTTTGTTGGAGTTGCCCGCATAATGTTTGGACCTGTTTTACCACCTGATATGATTTGGCAGAGATCTTTTGTATCTCTAATGCCCACCCTTTTGACAACTGCCATCCCACGATAGTTGAACTTTGGTTTAGAGGACATCCAATCTCCTCTCAAGAGATCTTGGCCACAGGCTTTTGAAAGTTTGGACCTCTTTCAGTGGCCTAAGATGCAGCAGACAGGCACTCACTTAGCTTTACCACCTCCTCCTAAACCTGTTGCTCATCAGTTATCTTTTGAGGAGGTGGTTTCTGACACCCATGACTCTCTCCAGCCTCCAGTCCCTGCCAACATGAGCTTCACTTCTTCTGGCCAGCAAAAGAAGAAACAGAGGAAAATTTTAACTCCAAGGCCAGATTTCTCGGATCGCCGGATGACCAGGAGTGTTGCTAAGCTCCAGGGTTTTAAACCATCTTCGACCATACCCATGAAGCCCAAACCTCTGCGTCAACCGAGAGCCAAGAAGTCAAGAATCAACCCTATCAATGAGGGGACACAAGATGCAGCATCTGGTGCTCCTCCCCCAACCCCAATATCTGTCATGCAAGCACTTGGCGCTTCCCTAGGAATTTCAAAGGAGAAGCTATTGGTGGAGCAACTTATGGCTGCTCCCAAGTCCTCTTCAACGCCACTAGTTCCTGATGTTGAGTGATATGTTTTGCTCCATTATAGGGAGGCAGGTCCCTTGTACTGCCAAGACTATGCTTTTGCATGTTTTTCTTCAGACTTCTTTTCTGCCACCGGGTGTTACTTTTGGTCTGATGCACTATATTATGGTTGTTGGTTATTATCTTTCACAATGCTATTATGTAGTATTATGTGTGCGCTTTCATGTTATTAAGTTTACCAATGGATGCACATCATAATAAGGATTGGAAGGTCCTGTGTTGGAATGTTAGGGGCTTAAATTCAAACATTCGTCAGCAGGCTATTAGAGCAAAAATTGAAGAGTCAGTGCTCTGTCATCTGTTTGCAAGAAACTAAATGCGACTATTTTGATCAGCGCTCCATTAGGAAAGTCTACCCTAAATGTTTTGATAACTTTGCTTACTCCCCTTCCGCGGGAGCTTCTGGAGGGATTTTGGTTCTATGGTGCTCTTTTGCACTTATGGGTACTCTGGTTGAGGTTCAGAGTTTTGGTATCATAATTAATTTTTCATCAGTTCATAACAATCAAAAGTGGACTTTGGTTAATGTCTATGGACCTTGCAAAGGCCAACTAAGAGATAATTTTGTCCATTGGTTATATCACATCGACATACCCCAGGATGAACTATGGTTATTTCTTGGTGATTTCAATTTCATAAGATCTATTGAAAACAGAAACCAACCCGGAGGATATGTCAATGAGATGTTCATATTCAATGAGATAATTGGCCACCTGGGTTTGCTTGAATTACCTCTGAAAGGGTGGCAGTATACCTGGTCAAACATGCAGGAGAACCCACTGCATGAGCAACTTGATTGGTTTTTTACCACTTTAAATTGGACCACACAGTTCCCTAACACTATGGTTTAACCCTTCGCAAAAACTAGCTCTGACCACGTGCCATGTGTCATTTCTATTTTAATATCTATCCCCAAAGCCAAAGTGTTTCGATTTGAAAACTATTGGGTTGATATGCCAGGGTTTTTTGATTGTGTTCATCAGTCATGGTCTGCTCCTACCAACAAGAAGAATGCAGCTGCAGTTTTGACAGACAAATTCAAACATTTGAGGTATGATCTTAAACGATGGCACACTGGACTATCCAGGTTGAAATTGTTAATGCAATCTTGCAATGCTGTTATTCTGTCCTTTGACAATTTGGAAGATCAGATGCCTCTGACCAGACCTGAGTTTAAGTTCAAAAAATTAGTTAAGCTTCATCTTGAGGACCTGCTTCATTTGCAATATGTTTGTTGGAAGCAAAGATGCACAGTGAGGTGGATTAAAGTGCGAGAGGAAAATTTTAAGTTTTTTCAAGCTATGGCAACATAAAGGTTTAGAAGAAATTCAATCTCCAGCCTAGTGACTGCGGATGGTTTGACTGTGTCTTCACATAGTGAAATGGCTGGATTAGTGTGGGGCTCTTACAGAGACAGATTGGGAATTGCACATGGAATTGATATGTAGTTTGATTTGGGAGAGCTCATTCAGCCTGTATCGGGTCTAGAGGATTTATTTGGGCCTTTTACTGAAGAGGAAATTAATGAAGTACTGAAAGGACTCCCTTTGGACAGAGCTCATGGTCCTGATGGCTTTACTGGAATGTTTGTCAAGAGGTGCTGGCACATTATAAAAGAGGATTTTTACAGGCTCTTCTCTAAGTTTTTTCATGGCAAGATCTCTCTGCAGAGTATTGATGGTTTTTTGGTTACTCTAATCCCAAAAATCCTATCACTAGAGGGGCCAAATGATTTCAGACCAATTTCTCTAACAAACACTTGTCTAAAGTTTTTAACTAAACTTCTAGCTAACAGGCTGCAAAAGGTCATCCTCACATGTATCCATAAAAACCAGTATGGCTTCCTCAAGTCTAGATCAATCCAGGACTGCATTGCCTGGAGCCTAGAATACATTCATCAATGCCACCAATCCAAGAGACCAATTCTGATACTTAAATTGGATTTTGCAAAGGCTTTTGACACTGTTGAACATGATCTTATTTTATTGATGTTAAAGTACAAAGGTTTTGATGACAAGTGGATATCTTGGATTAAGGAGCTTTTGTCATCTGGATCATCTTCTATCATGCTAAATGGAATGCCAGGTAAACAGTTCAATTGCAAGAGAGGGGTTAGGAAGGGAGATCCACTTTCACCTTTGTTATTTGTCATTGCTGCTGATTTATTGCAAACTGTGGTCAATAAAATGCTCTCTGATGGACTGCTAACCCTACCCATTCCATCCAATGACACTGGATTTCCAATTGTCCAATATGCTGATGATACTTTGCTCATTGTACAAGCTGATGAGACTCAACTGTTGGCACTCAAGGATATGTTGGTTGCTTTCCATAAATCTACTGGCTTGAAAGTGAACTTCTACAAGTCATGTATTCTACCCATAAATGTCTCACCTGAAGAAACAAACAGACTTGCAGCAATTTTTGGGTGTCAAGTAGGTAGCTTGCCCTTCACATATCTGGGGCTTCCTGTGGGAACTACTAAGCCTAGGATTGTAGATCTAGTCCCTGTTGTTGATAGGGTGGAAAGGAGATTGTCTGCTACCTCCTCCCTCCTATCACAAGGAGCAAGGTTACAACTGCTGCAATCAGTTCTATCATCCATGCCAATCTATTTTTTGTGTACTCTCAGTCTGCCTGCTGCAATTACCAAACAGCTGGAGAGAATTATGAGGCAGTGTTTGTGGAGAGGCAATTCTGACACCCCAAAGCAGTCCCTCGCAGCTTGGCCTATGGTATGCAAACCTAAAGATAAGGGGGGCATGGGTATCATTAACCTAGCTACTCAAAATAGAGCTTCACTCACTAATCACCTCCACAAATTCTACAACAAGGCAGATATTCCATGGGTCTCCCTAATTTGGGACACCTACTATAATGGTTTAGTTCCACATGCAATGGTTCAATGTGGATCCTTTTGGTGGAGAGACATCATGAAAATTAATGATGTTTATAGAGTGAATTCAACTGTCATAATTAATTCAGGTGACACTGCGCTCTTCTGGCCTGATTCATGGATCCTCCATGCTTGCTCCAACCCAGTTAAAGAGAGATTTCCACGCCTTGTCTCCTTTACTTTGGATGATAAAATCTCAGTTAGAGATTTCATTCAGGACTTGGACCTTGAAGCTCAATTCCAACTCCCACTGTCCCCTGAGGCAATGGACGAACTTCAAATCTTGCAACTTGACATCCAAGGATTGGAGAGGGACCCTAATGCACCTGACTCCTGGTCCTGGACCCCTGGGAAAGGAGTTTTTTTCTGCCAAGAGCTACTATGTACTCATGCACTCCTCCTTGCCTGATGATGATCCTGGCAAATGGATCTGGAGAAGTAAATGTACCATGAAAATCAAGGTTTTTGCCTGGCTCATGTTAATGACAGATTAAACACTAGATATATGCTCCTCAGAAGGCACTGGAGATCTGAGGATGATGATAATCTCTTCCCTATGTGTGTTGCACAGCTGCATGAAGATAGAGATCATCTCTTCTTTAAGTGCAATTTCTGTACTAGAGTGTGGAATTACTTACAAATATATTGGCAAGCTGGTTTGTCTAACAGGGAATGCATACTATTAGCTAAAAGGGGGTTCCATTATCCTTTCTTTTTTGAGGTAGTGTTCCTGGCTGCATGGTGCATTTGGACAACAAGAAATGATAGAATCTTTAGGCACATTAGGCCCACCTTTAGAGCATGGAAGGCGAAGTTCATTCATGAGATCACTCTACACTCCCACAGAATGAAGGTTGCTATGAAGCCCTTACTGCTGCAATGGATCAATGCACTACCTTGACCCTTTGATGTGTCCACCTGGGATTCTTTTATCTTTGTGGTGGTGGTAATTCATTGCTGGATGTAATCCTCCTGGTTGTATATAGATGCATGTTGTATGTAAATAGGTAAGTTTTTAGTTAGACTTAGCCTAGCCTTCTTTCTCTTTTGTACATATTTACTTCGAGTTTGTACTGGACCTTTTGGTGGGGGTTTTGAATAAAGGGCTGTGGGGCTTTTGCCCCACAGTATTCAGTCAAAAAAATCTTATGGAAAAGAAAGATGCTAAACCTAGACTTATTCGATGGGTTCTCTTGCTACAAGAATTTGATTTGCATATTACTAATAGAAAAGGAGCTGAGAACCCCGTAGCTGATAACTTGTCTAGGCTTGAAAATGTGCTTGATGACCCACTACCCATTGATGATAGTTTTCCTGATGAGCAGTTAGCTACAATAAATGTTACCCATAACACTCCTTGGTATGCTAACTATGCTAATTACATTGTTGCTAAATATTTACCACCTAGATTTACATACCAACAAAAGAAAAAATTCTTATATGATTTAAGACATTACTTTTGGGATGACCCACATCTTTATAAAGAAGGAGTAGATGGTATTGTTAGACGTTGTGTACCTGAGCATGAACAGAGACAAATCCTATGGAAATGTCACTCCGAAGTTTATGGAGGGCATCATACTGGAGACAGAACTGCTCACAAGGTATTGCAATCTGGATTTCATTGGCCTACTCTCTTCAAGGATGCCCGTAAGTTCATCTTATCTTGTGATGAATGCCAAATAATAGGTAATATCAGTAAGCATCAAGAAATGCCTATGAATTATTCACTCGCTGTTGAGCCATTTGATGTTTGGGGATTTGATTACATGGGACCTTTTCATTCCTCTATCGGGTATACACATATTTTGGTTGTTGTTGATTATGTTACTAAGTGGTTAGAAGCTATTCCAACTAGTAGTGCTGATCACAACACCTCTACTAAAATGCTTACGGAAGTTATTTTCACAAGGTTTCGAGTCCATAGATATTTAATGACTGATGGTGGTTCACACTTTATTCATGGGGTTTTTCGTAAAATGTGTGCCAAGTATGATGTCAACCATAGAATTGCATCACCTTATCATCCTCAGTCTAGTGGCCAAGTTGAACTTAGCAATAGAGAAATAAAATTAATCTTGCAAAAGACTGTCAATAGGTCCCGGAAGAATTGGTCTAAGAAATTAGATGATGCACTTTGGTCTTATAGAACAACATATAAAAATCCTATGGGTATGTCTCCTTATAAAATGGTTTATGGAAAAGCATGTCATTTGCCTATTGAGTTAGAACAAAAGCATATTGGGCAATCAAAGAACTAAACTATGATTTTAAACTTACCGGTGAAAAGAGGTTATTTGATACTAGTTCATTAGATGAATGGAGAACCCAAGCTTATGAAAATGCCAAGTTATTTAAAGAAAAATTTAAAAGATGGCATGATAAAAGAATCCAAAAGCCTGAGTTTAAAGTTGGGGAATATGTTCTTTTGAACAACTCTCATTTTAGATTCTTTGCAGGAAAACTCTTCTCCAAATGGGAAGGACCCTATGTTGTCGAGGAGGTTTATCGGTCTGGAGCTATCAAAATAAATAATGTCGAAGGTACTAACCCGAAGGTTGTTAATGGGCAGCAAATAAAACATTATATTTTAGGTACGCCAATTAATGTTGTAAGTAATATTATCCAAACTATGACATCGGAAGAACACATAAAAGAGTCCTTTCGGAACACTCCAAAATCGTTAAAATAAGGAGGTACATGATACGGTAAGTAAACGGACTCCGAAAAATCCGCAAAAATATTTTCTGTCAGTTTTGGAATATAAAAAAAATAGGAAAATAAGAAACTTCCAGGAAGTGCACCCTGGTGGGCACAAGACACCAGGGTGCGCCTGGCTTGCCAGGCGCGCCCAGGTGGGTTGTGCCCACCTTGGGTACCTTCCAGACTCCATTTTTCTTCAGTTTGCTTGTTTCCCAAGATAATAAATCTTTATATACCCCCCAAACCTATTGACCACCGTATCGCGGAGAAATCTTCTATTTTCTTTTATTGCTATTTTCTGTCAGATCCCATCTACCATGGCCTCTTCAAGCTCCTCCAAGGACAAGTTCTTCAAGAACGTCATCAACCCATATTTGCAGGAGGTGGTGCAGCACCCTCAGGTCATCCAGATGCATGAGGGGGTGCTTCACCTCCATGATGTTCCAGGTCCAAAGGGGACGGGAACCGTGGAGGCCAGGCTTGAAGCTATGGAGCAGGAGGTCTTCCGATGCAAGGGGATGGTGGAGTGTGGACTCAATGCCAATCACCTCATGATCACAGACCTTTCCCGTGATCTCAAGGTGGATGGCAAGCCCATGAAGGACATCATTTTCACCCTAAATGAGCAAATCAACTTCCTCCAAAGCCAGATATGTGATCTCCAAAACCAAGTCTTTGAATATGAGGTGAGGTTTAAAGGTATGAGTTTGGCTGCCAGTTGCAGGACCCGTGAGACTCACTCCTCCTCTTATGATGGTGGACCTCTGCCATGAAAACCCGAGGACAAGATCTCTACTCCACCACCACCTTCTTCTTCGTCACCAAAGGAAAATTAAGTATCGAGTATGGGCACTCCCCTTGACTTCCGCTAAGCTTGGGGGAGGTGCGCCGGTATCGTACCACCCCACTATCTTTTGCCTTTACTTATTTCAGTTCGATCCATAGTTATGTTTTGCTTTAGATGAATAAAACTTTAGTTCAATCCTTTCTTTTCAAGAGTTTGCTTAGTGATCTATCCTTGTAATCGTGTGCGAGATATATAAAAAGTTTAGTCGAATTTTTGCTTTCTTTACTTTCATGTTGCAATAAAAAGAAAGGAAATAAATAAAAAGAAAGGAAATAAATGAAGAAGATCATATGCTAATCATATGGTAGGTGATGACACCACATAAGGAAAAGTATAAGTAGGAAATTTTATTAGAGATTAGCAAACATAGCATTAGTCAATGATGCAACTCATGAAAGAATTAATAAGGGAAGAGAAGATTCACATATAAATACACTATCCTAGAAATATTTTGTGATTGTGAGCCCTCATCAAAATTTTATATGCCAAAATTGTTGACGTTGGACGAGGAAGACGACTTAATGATTTATGTTTGTTCATATTCACATAAAAGTCATATTGTCATAGATCCTTTAACATGTGGGGCTTGCCCCCTATCTTTACTAGCCAAGAATTCCTCACTAAGTAGAGATACTACTTGTGCATCCAAAAACCCTTAAACCCAAATCTTATTTTCAAGAGTCCACCATACCTACCTAGGGATTGAGCAAGATCCCTCAAGTAAGTTGTCATCGGTGCATTAAGGCAATAAAAATTGCTTCTAAAAGTGTGAGATCATTTAGTGTAAGAGAAAATTGAGCATTGTACAAACTTGTGACGGTGAAGAATAAAAGCGACATACTGCATAATAAAGGTTGCCATCACAACGGGCAATACAATGTGACGTTCTTTTGCACTAAGGGGTTGAGCATACAAACAAATAAGCACATGGGAACCTCTGCTTCCCTCTGTGAAGGGCCTATCTTTTACTTTTATGCATTTAATTTTATTCAAAGAGTCAAAGTTTTCTCTCTATTCCTTTTTATTTTTCTCCTTGGGCAAGCATCATGTGGAGAGGAAAGATCTAGGCACTTATGTCCAGTTGAATGTGGGTAGCATGAGTTATTATTGTTGACGTCACCCTTGAGGTGAATACGTTGGGAGGCGAAACTATAAGCCCCTATCTTTCTATGTGTCCGGTTGAAATGTTTTGCTCATGTGTATGCGGTGAGTGTTAGAAATCATAGAAGACTATATGATGGTTGAGTATGTGGACTTGCCTAAATACTCCGATACGTGACCCTTCCTGAAAAGATGATGAATTGTAGTTGCAAAGTGTAACATCCCAAATTTTCAATTTGGAATGTTATACATTAGATCATCAATGCATATCATATTTTATTTTGCTTTGGTTTGATCCTAGAAATTTCGACGCAACTCAAGGACCCACGGAGAGAGTTGGGGAATTCATTATTTTCATATTTGAGTTTTCTCAAATTTTGAGAATAGGATCATTTGATTTTTATTATTTTATCATCAATTATTTATATTACAAAAATATGAGAGAGGGAATAAATGACTTTCCCAAAATAAAGAAATATTGAGGACTTAATGATAAAATCAAATAAGATTTTATTTCGGAGTTTCTCATTATTTTATTTGAATTTAGGAAAAATGCGCGTTTTTCTTAGGCCCCAAATAAATGTTCACCTTGTGCGGCTTGATTTTAGAAGCCCGGAAATTTTATTTCGGGATTTTTGGAGTCCGTTTAGTATTTCTTTTTATTTTTCTTCCACGCGTAATTATTTAAAAAAATCGCACCGACCTACGGGCCGTGTCCGACCGGGACTCCGGCCCGCATAGGCTTTATAAGCCGGGGGGAAGCCCAGCCGACCAGCCAGCCCAGCCCCACCGACCCCCGCCGCCGAACCCTAGCGCCGTCGCCGCCGCCGCCGACCCCGCCGCCGCACGCCGACGCCGCCTGCCACCGCCGGAGCCGCGCCGCCGCCTCGCCGACCCGCCGCCCGAGGTTCGCCTCGTAACCCGCGTCGCCGGTTTTTAGAAAAAAACTATCGGTTTTCGTCGGTTTTTTTTAGTTTTCGTTTTTTTTTGTTTCGGTTTTTTTAAATAGATCGGTTTTACGGTTTATTTATTTAGCGAGCGTTCGTCCGTTAGTTCGTTCTAGCGAACATTCGTTGTTTTTCTTTTTCTCGGATTAAATCCACGATTTTTCTGATCGCGATTTCTGATCCGATTTTCGTTTTAGTATAACTTTTCGCTCGTTTATCGGAATCAGGCGATTCAAGCGCCTGGAGTTTTGTCGCGAAACCCTCTATCCGTTTAACCAACTTAAACATGTTTTTGCTACTGTAAAATTTGACTTAGCTCCTGATTAGTAGAACGAAGTTGTTTTCTTTCGTCGTTTGACTTTCGTTGCTTCGTTCGATTTGATTCTTTTTGCAAACCGGAGTTCTTAAGTTGAACTTTCTGGTTAGTTTCTCTTATTTGAATTTTACCTGTGCATTAGATGAGTTCTTATTGTATGCTTGTTTGTTTGTCTGCGATAGAATACCCGGAGTGCGCCGCCTGTTACTTCGAATCGCTAGGTTTCGCGGATCATCAGCAAGGCGAGTAACACTTTGATCTTACCTTTTTCCTACTACCCAGTTTTATTGCATTAGATCAATCCTCAAACATTGCATGATTAGGATCTAATTAAATTGTGGGATGGGAAGTAGTTGAGGTAGTACCTATTACCTGTTTATTATCAAACCTTGGGAGTTACTTCTACGTTTGCCTATTATGCCATGCTATGCTAGTAGACGTGGATTGGGTGAGTGATATCCATGACAGATGTGAGTTTGTTAATTAATGGTTTATCTAAGGTGGCAACTTAAACACACATCTGGGTGGATTGAGGTACCTGGGTATTCCAGGATTGCATGTTTTTCTTTATGGACCGCCACCCAGGCTCAAAGGGATCATGAGATTATTCATACTAGAAACTTCCGTGTGCAGCCACAAGCCATTATGGGCTCTGGCATAGTTGATTATGTCGTGCGAACTCTTACAGGGTAGACTAGCAGATGTAGGGGAAAGTAGGTGTAACGGTCTATCCATCGTAAGGTGCTAGCGCTTCTGAAAGACTATGTCTCGGTCATCCGTCTTCTCAAACACCATGTAGTGCGAGAAACCAAACGGAGGCGATCGAGTCTTGTGGGGAAAAGTGCGCAAACCTCTGCAGAGTGTATTAAACTAATCATGGTTAGCCGTGTCCCCGGTTATGGACATCTTGAGTATCTAGTACTTGGATTATCATGTGAATCTCAACATGTTACTCTAAATTAATTTTGTTGGGTTTTGTTAATGATGATGTTTAATTGGGATTGAGGATGCTGTCAACCATTCTCAATGTTTAACAACTACCATGGTAGTTAAATAAACTTTATTCCTTTGTAGTAGGGAAAAATTGGCTTTACGCAAAACTGTAACCATAGAGCTTTCCACCAGCCAAATATGCATATAGTATTAGCTGTTTCATTCCATTACTCTCTATGTGTTACATTGCCAGCATATTCCATGTGCTGACCCGTTTCGGGCTGCAACGTTAATGTTGCAGACTTTTCAGACGACGATTAAGGAGTTTTTAGGTCGTGGTTCTATACTCAGTGATGTCGTTGGAGTTGATGGACTCACTTATCTTCCAAGCCTTCCGATGTTATCGTTATTAGATGGCCTTAAGCCATATTTATTGTAATAAGTTCTCTATTGAGACACTTTATGTAATAAGTGTGTGATTGCTACTCTGTTATAAATCCTCCGAGTACTGTGTGGTGTCAGCATTACTGATCCAGGGATGACACCGGAGCACAGAGATCAGACTGTTTGAGGTCTGGTCGCTACAGAGATGGTATCAGAGCACACGCTGACTGTAGGACACGACCACTAAGCTAAAGACCTAGATCACTATTCACTCTCTTCTCTTCTGACCTCTCATCTTTTCTACTCTTTAGGATGGCGGATGCAAGGAACAAGTTCACGCAACCGGATGAAGATACACCCTTTGGACGTCACTTGAAGGAAGTCACTAGATACCTGAACATAGGAGTACCAAGCTTCACCGGAACCTACAACGCCACTTTACCTGAAGAAGAGCGCTGGATGATTCAAGTTCAAGTTCCAGGAAGGACGTTCATGCCAGTCACTGAGCCCATAGAGTTTTCTTTTGATGCACCAACTTGGAGTCTAGGAAAGAGCATGGCAGCTCACATCACCATGGGACGCATTGGAGAAGCCTACCGCAATGATCTCAAGGATACTATCTACCAGATTTGTGGGCGCCGAGATGAGCACTGGGAGATGATCAGCACCAGAAAGGATAGATCAGTTGCAGCTTTTATCCAGGAGTTAAACCAGCACATTCAACGACAGGAGAACCAGACGTGCGCCGACATGATAGACCTGAAGAAGGCTAAGACAAGAATCAAGGAACTGGAGGAAGAACTCAAAGCTACACGCGAAGATTATGAAGAAGAAATTGAAGTACTAGTGGATAAGAATGTCGACCTAACAATGAAGCTAGCAATATTTATGGGAGGCCCTACCCCAGAAGAAGAAGACAAAGAACCCAAGGAGATTCGCCCGGAAGACTACATCATCATCGACGACACCGACTCGGACCCAGATGATAGCGATGATGACTATGTTGATGAAGCCGGAGCAGATATCATGGAGTCTGCAACCAAAGAATACTTCTAGTAGACCACTTCATCAGTAGTAGTAGTCCACCATGTAAATATAGTAGTCCGGGCACTTTTGCGATAGTTAGATCGATTGTATGCCCTTGTTTGATTGAATGAAGTGAATTGTTTGCTTTTGCCCCATGTGCATATGGGTAGTGTTTTCTCTTTAGACCCCCTCTATTCTTACATCTCATCTTTTCTAAACCCTCAGATGCCTCCGAGACGTGACCCCGGATTTACCTTTCCATCGGAGCTCACCCAGTTGATCCAGCAGCAGAACACATTGATGCAGTTGCTAGTCCAGAAACAGAATCAGGGGAGCAACAACAACAACCCACCACCACCACCACCTGTTGACCACTTAGCTCGTTTACTTAGGTTGAATCCGCCGGTGTTTTCCAGTAGCACCGAGCCGATAGTAGCAGATGATTGGCTCCGCAAGACAGCTAGAGAGTTGACCACAGCAGGATGCACAGATGCGGAGAAGGTGAAGTTTGCCGCACATCAGCTTGAAGGACCCGCAGCATCATGGTGGGAGAATTTCACAGCCACTTTCCCTGTCGACACTGTCACATGGGACCAGTTTCAGCAGGCCTTTCGTACTGCCCATGTTTCAGCAGGAGCTATGGCCATGAAGAAGCGTGAGTTTCGCAACTTGCGCCAAGGAGGACGGACAGTTGGCCAGTATGTGGAGGACTTTAGTAAATTAGCACGTTATGCCCCAGATGACGTTGCTACGGATGCAGCTAAGCAGGAGAAGTTTCTGGAAGGACTGAATGATGAGTTGAGTATGCAGTTGATGGTAGCAACCTTCAACAACTACCAGGAGTTGGTAGACCATGCTCTTATGATTGAAGGCAAGCAGCAGCAAATTGAGAACCGCAAGAGGAAGTATGGGCAAGGGAAGTACAATTCAGGAGCTCAGCAGAAGCCACGTTTTACCCCTAGATCGGGAGGACATTTTCAGCATACGCATGGAGGTGGTAGCACGCACAATCACAATGGCACCAAGAATGGTAATGGGAATGGAGGAAGCAACGGTCAGAACCGTACCAACCCATCAACCCCAGCCAAGAAGGACCTGAGCCAAGTCACTTGCTTTAAGTGTCAGAAGACCGGACATTATGCCAATGAATGTCCTGAAGGCCAGAATGGCAATGGAAGTTCTGGGAAGAAGCCGAACCCTTTCAACAGGGGACAGGTGAACCACGTTAACGTGGAGGAGGTTGAAGAGCAGCCGGATGCCGTAATCGGTAAGTTTTTGGTTAAGTCATTTACTGCACTCATTCTTTTTGATATTGGTGCATCGCATTCATACATATCAAGGGGATTTGTGGATAAGTATAACCTGCCCACTAAGGTTCTTAGAACACCTATGCTAGTAAGCTCACCAGGAGCGGAGTATATGGCCAGTCAAGGATGTTTTCAAGTGCCATTGAGTATAGGTAGGCATGTGTTTCCCTCGGATTTAATCATTTTGGAATCACAAGGATTGGATGTAATTCTGGGTATGGATTGGCTGTCGATGTATGGAGGAAACATCGATTGCGCCAGTAAGACAATTTTGCTTACCACCCCAGAAGGGAGAAGGATCAAGTATGTATCCCGACATGTGCCAAAAGGGACTCAAGTAAATTGTTTAACAGGAGTTGTGCAGGAGGAAGTACCAGTGGTAAGGGATTTCCCTGAAGTATTTCCAGAAGAGTTGCCAGGCATGCCACCGGATAGAGATATTGAGTTTTTGATTGAGCTATTGCCAGGCACAGGGCCAATATCAAAGAGACCATACAGGATGCCTGCAAAGGATTTGGTGGAAATTAAGAAGCAGATTAAGGAGTTACTGGATAAGGGATATATTCGCCCAAGTTCTTCGCCTTGGGGATCGCCAGTACTTCTAGTGGAGAAGAAGGATGGATCGTTAAGGATGGTTGTTGATTATCGAGGATTGAATGAAGTAACGATCAAGAACAAGTACCCACTACCAATGATCAATGATCTGTTTGATCGATTGCAAGGAGCTAAGGTATTTTCCAAGATCGATCTGCGATCAGGATACCACCAGTTGAAGATTCGAGAACAGGATATTCCTAAGACAGCTTTTACCACCAGGTATGGGCTGTACGAGTATACCGTTATGTCATTTGGTCTGACTAACGCACCTGCATATTTTATGAACATGATGAACAAAGTGTTTATGGAGTTCTTGGATAAGTTCGTCGTGGTGTTCATTGATGATATCCTGGTTTACTCGAAGAATGAAGAGGAGCATAAGGAACATTTGCGATTGGTACTTGAGAAGCTCAGAGAACATCAGTTGTATGCCAAGTTCAGCAAATGTGAGTTTTGGTTGAAGGAAGTAGGATTCCTCGGACACGTTATATCCGGAGAAGGAATAGCAGTTGATCCCACTAAAGTTGATACCGTGACCAAGTGGGAAGCACCAACCACGGTTGGAGAGATACGGAGTTTTCTTGGACTCGCAGGATACTACCGGAGATTCATTGAGAATTTCTCCAAGATTGCAAAGCCTATGACGGAGTTATTAAAGAAGGATGCCAAGTTCAAATGGACTGAGGAATGTGAGGCTAGTTTCCAGGAGTTGAAGAAACGTTGGTTACTTCACCAGTGTTGATTTTGCCAGATCAGACCAAGGACTACGAGGTGTATTGCGATGCTTCACGTCGAGGACTTGGAGCAGTGCTTATGCAGGAAGGGAGAGTTGTTTCATATGCCTCAAGACAACTGAAACCTCATGAGTTGAATTATGCTACGCATGATTTGGAATTAGCAGCCGTAGTGCATGCATTGAAAACATGGAGACATTTCCTCATTGGAAACCATTGTGAGGTGTACACGGATCATAAGAGTTTGAAATACATTTTCACACAGAAGGAGTTAAACCTCAGACAAAGGAGATGGTTGGAGCTCATCAAGGATTATGATGTGAGATTGCATTACCATCCCGGAAAGGCTAATGTAGTAGTTGACGCATTAAGCCATAAGAGTCATGTCAATACACTAACGACGGGAGAAATACCAAGGGAGTTAGCCAAAAATCTTCGTGAACTATGTTTGGAAATAGTTCCGAGAGGCTATGTAGCAGCATTGGAGATTCGGTCAACTTTGATGGATAGAATCAGAGAAGCTCAGAAGACTGACAACGAGATTGCCTCTATAAAGGAGAAAATAAGCGAAGGAAAGGCTAAAGGATTTCGTGAGGATGAGCACGACACCCTATGGTTTGAAGACTGTGTTTATGTGCCCAATGACCCGGAGATTAGGAAGCTAATTCTGCAAGAGGCACACGATTCACCATATTCGATTCACCCAGGAAATACCAAGATGTATTTGGATTTGAAGGATATTTTCTGGTGGACCGGAATGAAGAAAGATATTGCGGAGTATGTAGCAGTTTGTGATGTGTGTCAGAGAGTAAAGGCAGAGCATCAGAAGCCAGCAGGATTGTTACAACCATTGCCGATACCCGAATGGAAGTGGGATAAGTTAGGCATGGATTTTATCACGGGATTACCCAGGACTCGTTCAGGCTATGACTCGATTTGGGTTGTAGTCGATCGGTTGACGAAAGTAGCTCATTTCATCCCGGTAAAGACCACTTACAACAGTGCTAAGTTGGTAAAGATATACATGACCAGGATCGTATGTCTGCATGGAGTTCCGAGGAGTATCGTATCAGATAGAGGAACCCAGTTTACCTCAAAGTTCTGGAAGCAGTTGCATGAAACTTTGGGTACCAGGCTAGAATTCAGTACAACTTTTCATCCACAGACAGATGGACAGACCGAGAGAGTCAATCAGATTTTGGAGGATATGCTGAGAGCTTGTGCGCTAGATTATGGATCTAGTTGGGACGACAATTTGCCATATGCAGAGTTCTCTTACAACAACAGTTACCAAACCAGTTTAAAGATGGCCCCTTTCGAAGCTTTGTACGGAAGGAGGTGCAGGACACCGTTGTCATGGGACGAAGTTGGAGACCGCCAGTTGTTTGGGCCTGATTTGATTAAAGAGTCTGAACAGAAGGTGAAATTGATTCGCGATAGGCTCAAGGTAGCTCAGTCCAGACAGAAGAGTTATGCAGATTCTAAACGCAAGGAGACTGTTTACGAAGTTGGAGATAGAGCTTATCTTCGAGTATCCCCACTTCGGGGAACAAAGCGTTTTGGTGTTAAGGAAAGTTAGCGCCACGATTTGTAGGACCATATCGAGTTTTGGAGCGTATGGGAGAAGTGGCCTACAAGTTGGAATTGCCTGAAGGATTGTCAGGAGTTCATGATGTGTTCCACGTTTCTCAGTTGAAGAAGTGCCACGCGGAGATGGCTGACATACCCTTGAGAGACACAGTACCATTGGAAACAATTCAGTTGGATAACGATTCGACCTATGAGGAGAAACCAATTAAGATTCTCGAGTTTGCTAGCCGAGTCACTCGCAGCAAGGTTATCAAGTTTTGCAAAGTTCAGTGGAGCCACCACACGGAGGATGAAGCCACCTGGGAACGAGAGGAAGATTTGCTCAATGACCACCCTCACCTATTTTCTAGCCAACCCGAATCTCGAGGGCGAGATTCATCTTAAGGGGGGTAGGTTTGTAACATCCCAAATTTTCAATTTCGAATGTTATACATTAGATCATCAATGCATATCATATTTTATTTTGCTTTGGTTTGATCCTAGAAATTTCTACGCAACTCAAGGACCCACAGAGAGAGTTGGGGAATTCATTATTTTCATATTTGAGTTTTCTCAAATTTTGATAATAGGATCATTTGATTTTTATTATTTTATCATCAATTATTTCTATTACAAAAATATGAGAGAGGGAATAAAATGACTTTTCCAAAATAAAGAAATATTGAGGACATAATGATAAAATCAAATAAGATTTTATTTCGGAGTTTTTCGTTATTTTATTTGAATTTAGAAAAAATGTGCGTTTTTCAAAATTGCATTTAGGCCCCAAATAAATGTTCACCTTGTGCGACTTGATTTTAGAAGCCCGGGAAAATTTATTTTGGGATTTTTGGAGTCCGTTTAGTATTTCTTTTTATTTTTCTTCCGCGTAATTATTTAAAATAAATCGCACCGACCTACGGGCCGTGTCCGACCGGGACTCCGGCCCGCATAGGCTTTATAAGCCGGGGGGGAAAGCCCAGCCGACCAGCCAGCCCAGCCCTGCCGACCACGCCGCCGAACCCTGGCGCCGCCGCCGCCGCCTCGCCGACCCGCCGCCCGAGGTTCGCCTCGTAATCCGTGCCGCCGGTTTTTTTAAAAAAAACCGACCTGTTTTCGTCGGTTTTTTGAGTTTTCGTTTTTTTTAGTTTCGGTTTTTTAAATAGATCGGGTTTTTCCGGTTTATTTATTTAGCGAGCGTTCGTCCGTTAGTTCGTTCTAGCGAACGTTCGTCGTTTTTCTTTTTCTCGGATTAAATCCGCGATTTTTCTGATCGCGATTTCTGATCCGATTTTCGTTTTAGTATAACTTTTCGCTCGTTTATCGGAATCAGGCGATTCAAGCGTCTGGGGTTTCGTCTCGAAACCCTCTATCCGTTTAACCAACTTAAACAAGTTTTTGCTACTGTAAAATTTGACTTAGCTCCAGATTAGTA
Source organism: Triticum aestivum (assembly GCF_018294505.1). Taxonomy (NCBI): domain Eukaryota; kingdom Viridiplantae; phylum Streptophyta; class Magnoliopsida; order Poales; family Poaceae; genus Triticum; species Triticum aestivum. The sequence goes on along the minus strand of NC_057797.1, from coordinate 733,595,931 downwards.
GAACGAAGTTGTTTTCTTTCGCCGTTTGACTTTCGTTGCTTCGTTCGATTTGATTCTTTTTGCAAACCGGAGTTCTTAAGTTGAACTTTCTGGTTAGTTCTCTTATTTGACTTTTACCTGTGCATTAGATGAGTACTTATTGTATGCTTGTTTGTTTGTCTGCGATAGAATACCCGAAGTGCGCCGCCTGTTACTTCGAATCTCTAGGTTTCGCGGATCATCAGCAAGGCAAGTAACACTTTGATCATACCTTTTCTACTACCCAGTTTTATTGCATTAGATCAATCCTCACACATTGCATGATTAGGATCTAATTAAATTGTGGGATGGGAAGTAGTTGAGGTAGTACCTATTACCTGTTTATTATCAAACCTTGGGAGTTACTTCTACGTTTGCCTATTATGCCATGCTATGCTAGTAGACGTGGATTGGGTGAGTGATATCCATGACAGATGTGAGTTTGTTAATTAATGGTTTATCTAAGGTGGCAACTTAAACACACATCTGGGTGGATTGAGGTACCTGGGTATTCCAGGATTGCCTGTTTTCTTTTGGACCGCCACCCAGGCTCAAAGGGATCATGAGATTATTCATACTAGAAACTTCCGTGTGCAGCCACAAGCCATTATGGGCTCTGGCATAGTTGATTAAGTCGTGCGAACTCTTACAGGGTAGACTAGCAGATGTAGGGGAAAGTAGGTGTAACGGTCTATCCATCGTAAGGTGCTAGCGCTTCTGAAAGACTATGTCTCGGTCATCCGTCTTCTCAAACACCATGTAGTGCGAGAAACCAAACGGAGGCGATCGAGTCTTGTGGGGAAAAGTGCGCAAACCTCTGCAGAGTGTAATAAACTAATCATGGTTAGCCGTGTCCCCGGTTATGGACATCTTGAGTATCTAGTACTTGGATTATCATGTGAATCTCAACATGTTACTCTAAACTAATTTTGTTGGGTTTTGTTAATGATGATGTTTAATTGGGATTGAGGATGTTGTCAACCATTCTCAATGTTTAACAACTACCATGATAGTTAAATAAATTTTATTCCTTTATAGTAGGGAAAAATTGGCTTTACGCAAAACTGTAACCATAGAGCTTTCCACCAGCCAAATATGCATATAGTATAGCTGTTTCATTCCATTACTCTCTATGTGTTACTTGCCAGCATATTCCATGTGCTGACCCGTTTCGGGCTGCAACGTTAATGTTGCAGACTTTTCAGATGACGATTAAGGAGTTTTTAGGTCGTGGTTCTATACTCAGTGATGCCGTTGGAGTTGATGGACTCACTTATCTTCCAAGCCTTCCGCTGTTATCGTTATTAGATGGCCTTAAGCCATATTTATTGTAATAAGTTCTCTATTGAGACACTATGTAATAAGTGTGTGATTGCTACTCTGTTATAAATCCTCCGAGTACTGTGTGGTGTCAGCATTACTGATCCAGGGATGACACCGGAGCACAGAGATCAGACTGTTTGAGGTCTGGTCGCTACACAAAGTTGACTAAGAAGTTATGCTTTATACTTCAATAGTATGATGAATTGTCACTTATTCATGAGAAGTCTATGATAAAAGTTCTGTGATAAAAGACTTATGTTTAAGTTTGTTACTGTTATAATAATCTACATGATGCTTCTATGTCTGTATTTTGTTTTTATCGACACCTCTCTCTCTCTCTCTAAGCACCTTTCCTCTTCAAGGGAAAACCAACGCAGTGCTCAAGAGGTAGCAGTCTTCCAAAAGTAAATCAAGAACTTGACGTCACGGTCCAAGACGATCGTATTTGGCACTCCATGAAGTCGCAAAATTTCCCTACAAAAAAGATTTGCAATATGTGAAGCATCGTCTATCTTGTTGCAAGGAATGAAATGAGCCATCTTAGAGAATTGGTCCACAACAACAAACACGGAACCCTTTCCATTTCTAGTTCTAGGCAAACCAAGCACAAAATCCATGCTAATATCTTCCCATGGTTGGTACGGAATTGGAAGAGGCATATAGAGGCCATGGGGTTGGGCTTTAGACTTAGCTTTGCGACATGTAGAGCATCGGTTGGTGAAGCGGTTGACGTCGCGAAACATCTTGGGCCAAAAATAGTTCTTGGAGAGTGTAGCAAATGTCTTGTCACGTCCAAAGTGTCCCATTAGTCCTCCTCCATGAGATTCGTGCAAAAGTAACAAACGAAGAGAAGACTCGGGGATGCATAGTTTGTTAGCTCTCATAAGATAATCATCTTTGAGGTAATAGCGTTCCCAAGATGTACGCATCAAACATTTGGCATAAGGGATAGCAAAAGTAGGATCATGCGCATACAAGTCTTTTATGTGCTCAAAGCCTATGACATTCAATTCAAGTTGAGTAACAAGCATACATATATGGGAAAGCGCATCCGCCACAACATTTTCTTTTCCTTTGATATACTTGATGACATAAGGAAAAGACTATGAATTCACTCCACTTAGCATGGCACTTGTTCAATTTAGTTTGACCCTTAAGATACTTGAGCGTTTCATGATCGGTGTGAAGAATGAACTCATGGGGGCGGAGATAATTATTCCCATTCATGCAAAACTCGCACTAACGCATATAGCTCTTTGTTATAGATGGGGTAGTTGAGTTGCGCGCCGGAAAGTTTCTCACTAAAATATGCTACGGGGCGCTTCTCTTGCATTAACATGCCTCCTGTGCTATAATCACTAGCATCGCAATGGATCTCAAAAGGTTTGTCTAAGTTTGGTAGAGCAAGCACGGGAGCGTGAGTAAGCAAATTCTTAAGCTCATTGAAAGTGGTGTTTTGGGATGTACCCCAAACAAGGTGCATTTTTTTACTCAAAGCATGCAAAGGTGAAGCAATTGTGCTAAAATCCTTCATGAATCTACGGTAGAAACCGACTAAACCAAGAAAACTATGCACTTGTTACAAGTTAGTTGGTTGGGGCCAAGTTTTAATAGCATTGATCTTAGATTCATCTACATGAACACCCTTAGAAGATACTACAAAGCCCAAGAAAACAAGTTTATCAACGCCAAAAAGGCATTTGTCCATATTAGCATAAAGGTGGTCTTTTCGAAGAGTTTGTAGCACAGTGCGAAGGTGGGTGACATGCTCTTCTAAAGATTTGCTAAAGACAAGAATATCGTCATAGTAGACAACAACAAACTCACCAATGTAAGGGCGAAACACATAATTCATAAGACGCATGAAACTACCCGGTGCTTCCGATAAACCCATAGGCATAACTAACCACTCATACAAACCAAACTTTGTTTTGAAAGCGGTTTTCCATTCATCACCCTCTTGTATGCGTATTTGATAGTAGCCACTTTTAAGATCAAATTTTAAGAAAATAGTGGCACCGCTAAGCTCATCTAGCATATCATCAAGGCGTGGAATGGGGTGCCTATATTGAACGGTGATAGCATTGATAGGTCTACAATAGGAACACATGCGAAAGCTACCGTCTCTTTTTGGCACAAGAATGACCGGGACGGCAGAAGGACTCAAACTTTCACACACATGTCCATGGTCTATGAGATGTTGTACTTGCCTTTGTATTTCTTTGGTTTCTTCAGGGTTGACGCGATATGGGGCCTTGTTTGGAAGAGGTGCTCCGGGGATGAGGTCGGTGCGGCGCTCGATGCCTCGTAGTGGGGGTAGACCCAGAGGTAGCTTGTCGGGGAAAACATCTTGGAATTCCTGCAAAAGAGAAGATAACACTAAAGGTAGACCATGAGAGGTGTTAGCTTTTGGTGCCTCGTCCTTGCACAAAAGGACATAGTGCATGACACTTGATGGGTTCTCACACACTTCTCTTATCTCACGTTTGGTGGCAAAGAGGACTAAGTTCTTCTTGTCGCTCATCCTGGAGACGCTCAATTTGGGCTTGTGGCGCTCACTCTCTTTTTGGTGGTTCGCTCTCTCACTATTCTCTCCATGATGGGTGGCTTGCTTGTCGGCGATCACTTGACTTGGAGACATAGGTCATAGTACATTCTCCTTTCCTTTCATCTTGAAGCTATAGTGATTTGTACGCCCATTGTGGATGACGCCTCGGTCATATTGCCATGGCCGTCCAAGAAGGAGGTGGAAAACGGACAAAGGAACAACATCACACTCCAAAGTGTCTTCATAAGCTCCGATTTTGAAGGAGAGTTGCACTCTATGCTCGACTTGGATGGTGCCGTTGTTGCTTAGCCATTGAACTTTGTAAGGGTGCGGGTGCTTCATCTTGACCAATTGGAGCTTGGAGCAAAGTTCTTCACTTGCTAAGTTATGGAAACTCCCTCCATCGATGATGACCTTGACGGACCTTCCGTTGATGCCGGCCTTGGTGTGGAAGATATGGCATCTTTGGTCTTCTTCTTGTTGATGTTGAAGAGTCAAGACCTTGGAGACAACAAGAGCAGTACTTGAATCTTCGTCATAAAAGACTTGATCCTCTTCATCTTCGTTCACTTGCTAGTGCATGGCCACTTGCTCAAGGGCTTCCATTTCTCCTTCACTCATGGAGTCATATGTGCTGTCGTCATTGAGTATCATGGTGCGCTTGTTTGTGCACTCAAAGGACTTGTGGCCTCAGCCGCCGCATGTGAAGCATTTGAAGGAACTTGTCTTGACGGTCTCATCGGTTGGGATAGAGGATGATGAAGCTCTTGGCTTGAAGTTGCTTGTAGTAGGAGGGCGACTTGAGGTTGTCGAAGTTTTCTTATAACTTGACTTGTCGTTGTTGCTTGTAGATGGCTTGGTTGAGGTAGAAGGTGTTGGAGTCGTTGAAGCTTGAGAGTTGGAGAGACCATATGACTTGGATGAGAACTTGGCATATTTGAAGTCATCTTGCACTTGACGTTCCGCCTTGGTAGCTTGATGCACTAGCTCGATGAGGTTCGAGTATGGTTGGAAGTCGGCGATCTTCTTGATAGGATGATTTAGTCCATTCAAGAAACGTGCCATAGTTTGCTCATCATCTTCCGTGACATTTGCTCTTATCATGGCAATCTCCATTTCTTTGTAGTATTCTTCAATGTTCTTTGTTCCTTGCTTGAGGAGTTGGAGTTTCTTGAAGAGGTCGCGGTTGTAGTAGGTTGGCATGAAGCGTGCTCTCATGACATCCTTCATTTGCGCCCAAGTAGTGATGGGTGGTTCACCTCTTGCCTCTCGGTGCTCAATGACTTGTTCCCACCAAATGAGGACATAGTCTTGGAACTCAAGTGATGCCTTCGCGATCTTCTTCTCTTCCTCATAGTTGTGCAAGCGGAAGATTTTGTCAACCTCCAATGCCCATGAGAGGTACTCTTCGGGATCATTGCTTCCATTGAACTTGGGCATGGTGAAATTTAGCTTGCTGTATCGTTGCTCTTCATTGTGTTGGGGTCGGGGATGATGACGTCCTTGACGAAGAGGATTGTCTTCCTCATGTTGCTCTTGTCGTGGAGGATTTCCATCGTCTTCTTGCTCTTGGTGAACTTAGGGTTCGTGGCGAGGAGGTCGTTGAACTTGACGATGCGCTCGAGCTTGATAGTTCCTCTCTTGAACTTCTTCGTGAAGCGCTTCTCGGTGCTCACGATTTTGCCAGTTGCGTGTGGCTATGGATTGACTTGAATCTCGGAGGGCACATTGTGCCTCAAGTGCTTGAGCTTCTCGTTGTTGTTGTTCTTGACGTTGTGCCTCGGCATCTTGTGCAACTTGGTGTTCTCGTGCTCGCTCTTCATCTTCTTGTTGTCGTTGGCGTTGCCGTTCTTATTCTTGCGTGAAAGTAGCTTGGTTTTGACGGTGTCATTGCTCTTGAGAGTCGTTGTCGTGTAGAGGATTGAGGTTTGCTTGACGATCTTGGCATGCGGCACGTCAAAGAGTATTCAATGTCGGTGTACTTGAGCCGGAGATGGTGTAGTCGGAGTGTCGACTTGAGCGGCTCCGTCTTGATGAGGACGAAGTGGAAGAAGAGCGGTTGGCCAACAAAGCTCGAATCTCGTCCATTCTTGCATCATTCTCTTGTTTGTGTTCGTCGAGCTTGTTGTCGAAGTAGTCTCTTGTACGTTGCTTGGAGAGTCGCAAGTCGGTGGTGAGGTTGTCGATACGTTCACTCATTGCTTGTTGCTCTTGATGCAAAGCACGTTGTGCACCAAAGAGGTGGCTCTTTGTGACGTAGGAGGACATGTCGTCGTCTTGCTCGATGAAGAGTGGGTTGGTAGAAGTACTTGGCCTATCCATCATTCCAAACAAATATGTGAGTGGGAGGAAGAGAAGAATTTATACCTAATGTACCTTGACCGATGTTGAAGACAGATCAATGATCACTCAATGTGGAACAAGGAAATAGCACAATTGGTACCAATTCTTGTCGGTTTCGCACACCTACACAAATAAAAGCTTATGGTGGAGCTTGGTTAGGATGGTGGCACAAAATTTGATGCAATTGTTAGTGAGCCTCAATAATGTTGGAAAAGATTCACAAATTTGCAAATGCAACAAGTAGACCAATAGCAAGATATGATACACGGAAACTCACACACGGAAAGATAAATGGGGTCGTGCAACCAAGGAATGAGCGAAAATGTGGAATCCACGAAAATGCTCTTGTTGCACAACACTAGAGAGACGCTAGCATGATTGCATAATAGGCAGATATGAACTTGTGCACAACCTACTAAGCAAAGATGCAATGACTTCTATCCCAAGTATGCTCTATGTATGGTATTCCGATGATATGATCCAAGATGATCTAGTATGACAATCTTAATGTATTATGATGCTATGGTTCTTGCTTATAAGCTCTTTGCTTATCTTTCCTCTTTTGCTTAAAAGCTTGGATGGCTCTTTCTCTTTTGAGCTCTTTTCTCATGCAATGCTTCATGGACCAAGATAGCAATTGTGTATGCTTATGACAACCTTGTGACACAAGAGATGATACCAAGATATGCACCACGATGGTAAGGTATGTATGCAATGCGAGCTATGATCACTAGTGTGCACAAGTAACATTGCCGGCAATACCCAAAGGCTAGTCTAGATAGGGAAGGTACGCAAAATGGTCTATGGGGTTATCAATGCAAACGGCAAGAATGTACAATGATGAGATATCACGATACCAAGTTGATACTCAAAGTGGTCGTCATTGATGACGAGTCCGTGGCGAAGATGAGCGGCGGTGATGTCGATGTTGAACCGTTCCTAGTTAGCCGAAACACCCTAGGAAACTATGAACCACAACTCAAATTCTCAAAACCAAAATCAAATGGTGGTTGCGGAAAATGATGGTGGTTTGCAAGTGCGTATGCGGAAGGTGGAATGGTAATGTGGATGATATGGTGGAGGACCTAGGCAACGATGTCTAAATGGCAAAATTTTGATGGAGTGACATGGTGTTGGAACTTATCTAAGTGGATGGGGGATGTCAATAGCTATCCAACAAGCTAGAGAACGCGAAAATCCGAGTCCGGATGTGGAAGTTATGGTCAAAACTGTCAATCAACCGGGGTTAAAACTGGGAGGGCGGTAGTAGCGCTAGGATGGGCGGTAGTGCCGCTTGTGGTGCTGAGCAGTAGTACCGCTTGGAGTGGGCGGTAGTACCGCTGATGTCGGGAAAATTCGCAGATCGAGATCGGGGCGAAACTTGGGGAGGAAATGGATGATTTCAGGGGGAAAATTGCGGAGATTTCGAGGATGGAAGGTGGGGAAACTTGTGGGGAAGCTAAATCTACCTGTTACACCCGAAATCCATGGATCAAATCCAACAAAACTTCATCACACCAACAAATCACAAAAAAAGTTTTGGGCCTATTTTTGGTGGGGATTTTCGAAATTGGGGAAGAACACAACAAAATCAAGCTAGAAAACACAACGGGGAGGCTCGGAAATCGTGATCAACGTGGCTCTAGATACCAAGATAATGTAGGGTGGAACCCTATACGGCCGATCTTTCACGAAAGGAGCGGATCCCAACGAGGAACACGAAGAACACAAGGGGAACACACAAAAAGGAGACACAAGAGAAACACTCAAACCAACGAGATTAGGTCACACATGTGCTAGATTCTCGAAACACAAAGAGAGATACACGATCCAAAGTCAACAAGGGACGACACAAAGGGTAACTGGTTCTTCTCCAAAGGATGTCTTGATGGTCTTCTCCATGAGGAGGTCTTGTATCCAAGTGGATCTTCTCCGAAGAGGTGTCGGTCCCTCGCGAAGGAGTAGATCCGGATGGATGAGTGAAGCTCTATCTCACATATGAGCTAACACAACATTGCCCTAGTACGGAGCTAGGAGACAAGTATATATAGTCCAAGGGGTAAGTTGGGGGATACATGGGGTGAAACCCCTTTCACTGCGCACAGGTAGGGCGGTTGTACCGTTGGGAGCTCAGGTACTGGTTCCTGGAGGTGTTTCCGGATGTGCTCAGCGGTTGTACCGGTGTTTGGGGCGGTTGTACCAGTCTGGTGGTTGTTACCAGAATAACCGGTGTTGTACCAACCTTGCACCATTCCGATCACAGAAGTTTGGGCGGTAGTTGGGCGGTGATTGAGTGGTTGTACCGCCCGGGCGGTAGTACCGGGATTTCTGCGCTGGGGAGATGTTCTTCATGCTCTCGATGTCCATATTGCACCGTAACTTCTCCTTGGTTGCTTCCATGGTACCTAAGCACACAAAGCATCTCCATTTGAGGTAGTAGCCATGTCTCAAGTGGATCAAAGGGGAGTTCAACAAGGAGAGAGTTAACCTCGTTCTTGATGGCTCTCGCACGGGATCTTGTCATTGGTCCAAGTGGTGTGGTGGAAGATGTAGGTAGGTCCATGGGGATGACCTTGGGATGCTCCGCATCAATGTGTACCTGCCAATAGTCTTTGCTATTTGTACTATTTATGGTGCTAATGGAGTGAAGCTTGAAAATAAGGAACATGTCTTAAGAGAGTCACAAATTGTAGATATGTCACTTATGGTGCAATTAAAATGGATTGAAAAATTCCTCTCATCATGTCCCCAGCGAAGAGTCATATGGCTTGCTGAGGAATAAAAATTAATGCATTCATAAATGAAGATGCCAAATTCTCAAGGCAAAATAATTTGGTGGTAAGAGCTAAGGATATAAACTGTCAACTAAACGAATTAAATGCCTGGCACTACGGTACCTAATCCTTTTTAAGTGCCAAAAGACAATTGAAACCAATTTAGAATAACTGAATATGAAACTGAAGAAAAATCAAATGACACATTGGCGTTTTGAAGGGGGGGGGGGTAGACGGATGATACTTCTTACCAAACTTTGACACCAACATTGGTGCTAACTCTCCGGATTTCTATAAGGAAGACAATTATGATATAACTAATTATGACAAGCACATATTAGAAAAGAGAATAAAGCCAAATATCAAATGTTGTCTGCTTAGTAGATGAAATTGATGCATTGTTTTATGAACACCACTTCCAACTATTGGCTTATTCTGAATTTTGAGAAAAAGACAATATGATTCACTTGAATCACAAAAATCAAGGATTCAAGCCGTAGATGCAAACTACTCCGATATTAGAAAAGAGGAGGCGAATACACTTTTTTTTCCTTACTCTTTCTATTATAACAATTATTTTATTCACAATAAAGGTGGGTATATTCACTTAAATAATATTATGTAAGGCCACATCATACAAAAGCATATATGTGCATTAAGTTTTCTGTTGCAAAGTAAACACAATGTCATGATGCAACACATATTATTACACTTCGCTTATTAGCCTATGGAATATTAAGTACTACTTAATCTGCAATTAGCACCGAACTGAGAAAGAATCTCACCATATCCAGGGCCGGTCCTGAGACTTTAGGGGGAGCGGGGCGAAACAAAACCCAGGGACTTTACGGGAAAGCTCTTTCATGAGCCAGCGTAGCAACAAGTGATCACAATCTCCCCCCCCCCCCCCCCCCCCCCCCCGCCCAATTTTAAGGTGGCCTAATAAGATCACAGGAGATCTCCTTAAAATCTCTCTGCCCCCTCATTTTAGTGTGGGGCGGCTGAGATATTCTCTCTAATCCTCTACCTGCGGTTAAATCTCTCCTCTTATCTCTCCCTGCTTCATGTTTATAAGGAAAGTGTGGTTGGATGTTGTTTCCTAATGGAGCCTACAAACCTGGTCAGAAATCGCTCACTGTGACGCGCACGCACATTAGCATAGCCCGGGACTTCAATATATACTACCTCTGTAAACTATTACACAGGTAGTACATCACTCAATGTGTGAAATGCTATGGATGATCACTAAAAGAAAAAATATGAATGATCTACGCATGTTATCTTAACATTTTCCTCCAACATTTATATATGCAATGTCACATGTTATCAATATCAATATATTGCAACAATTTGTTCTCGGCACATGAAGTTCTCAAACCAATTTGTTCTCAGTACATAAACTTACTAGATTAACATAATACTAACTATTAAGTGAACTCAAAAAGGATAAATCATGATCCCTAATAAGATATATTGCTAAATAATATACAATCAATTGATTATGAGTAGCCCCATTGCAATAATGAAGGCGCAATATTTATCAATTGGCATGGCAAAGTAGCACATGATATACACCTTATGTCAACAATGTGATGACTTTGCTTAAGTTTTAAAAAGTTTCCCATTCGCAAAAAAAATAAGTAGCACATGGTATATGCTAACTATTGTTAGAGACATGCGTTTAATTATCTAGAAACTGAAATTACGCCTCAGCCAGTGACTCGGCCTCTTGCCTCCTAGCAATGGTGACGGCATGAATGCCGGCGATGGGGCATCTCCGGTTCTTTGAGACGGCGTCTGGAGAAATTAGTTGTGGCCTTGTGGGCACTTAGCGACGTGGGCACATAGGCATCCAGGAGATAATCTGACCTCGGCCTCACCTGAATTCAACATAAGACGGTTTGACGGCGGTCGAAGAAACAAAATCAAAGCGAGCAGACTGCTCTACCTAATCTAGCGATCAAACGATGAAGTGAAGCTTCACAGGGGACCCACGTTGGCGTTGGTTTAGTTCTCTCTCTCTTTTTTTTTGAACATGTTGGTTTAGCTCTCCACAATGCCTAGGCTGTTGCGTGCAAAGAGCTAGGTGGTGGGTTGTGTGTTCCTTTGGGACAGGCCTAGTTAATACAAGTAAGATTATCTCAAAAAAAAGTTAATACAAGTAGGCATCCCTGCCCCCGTGGGGCCTGGGCCTGACCATATCATGTACTCCCTCTACCTAGGTGCATATAAATTCAGCAAAGGTGCATATATATTCAGATAAGTGCTCACCTATTTATATGCACCTAGGTGCATATAAATTCAGCAAAGTACTCCACAAAGTTATGTAGGTGCAAACACTGTTACTCCACAATTATTTCCACATCTACTTCAATTAGTACAAATATTACTTATTGTTTTGCTTTGCCTCACTCTTTCTAGTTTTCCCAAATCAATTATTCGGTGTGTGATTCATCTCTGTATGTTACTGAGATGGACAGGAAAACGATTCGGATATTTGCGTATCATAGCCTTTATTTCGTGCAGATTGGTTCTAGCCAGCAATTGCTCGTATGAGGCAGTGGGCACTTTGTTTCGCTCGCCCTATTAACTGTGATTTAGAGTTATGATTATTTGATGTGGCGAACAGCCGAACATAGAATCCTGCATGCGCATTTTGAAGCAAGACTCCTGTGATGAATATATTTGTGTTTTATCTTGAAATTCAAACTTACTGTATCCTGAAATTCAAGCTTACTATACCCTGATTTAACTGGAGTACAATGTTGTAGCTTCACTTGTCTTCCAGTGAAATACTCCTGAATAATCATAATCAATTGTTGCATATGGCGCTATATTAGTTCTACCAAGTTGAGGGTTTCGTTAAGTAGACCTAACTTGATCATAATCAATTTTTAAGGGGCTATATTAGTTCTACCAAGTTGGGGGTTTCGTTAAGTTGCATGTACCCTGAATTCAAGTAAATTAAGTTGCCTGTACCAAGTTGAGTACTCCAGTTTTCTGTTTTTTGTTTTCGTTAAGTTGGAGTACTTCAGTTTTCTGTTTGCATCGAGCAAAGTTGATTTAGTTTTCTTTTCCTCAACACAGGACCATGGCTGGCGGTTTTAGAGTGATGCATCTTGTCAGGCCCTTTCTCGGTTTCTTATTTAACAGACGGCAGACAATTGTTCTGGAGCTACTGTAAAATTTTCAGGTGTAACACTGATCTGGAGTACAATTATAAAATGTTTGTGCAGAGCAGCAGAGCAGCATAGTGCTGATTTGCTTGTTGATTTCCACACAAATTTTCAGGTCTCCGGTGGCAAAGGCAGAGGAGCAGCAGCTGAGGATCGAGAGGAGCGAAGCAACAGAGGGTCGATCGGAGTGAAGCAGCAACAGAGGATCAATTCGAGAAGGACGTACGATGGGGACGGACCTGGGGCTCTCGATTGGAGCGGAGGAAGGCGGCCGGCAAGGGAGCTATGGCGGGGGGATGGACGCCGGAGGTGCAGCGGAGGGTGAGGGAGCTGCGGACGGCGGAGGGGCGGAGGCTTGCGGAGGGGACGAGCAATGGAGGAAGACGAGGTACTTTTCCTCGTTTTCACCTAGTCGGAGAAATGCCCAAGCGACAAGTATTGTGGTACAGAGGAAGTAGAATGGTGACCACTAATTAGAGCATAATTATTTCCACCGACTCGATTTTGTATATTGTAATTGAAAAAACACAAAAAGGTCTATGTACACGTAACTATGGAAGAAGTCATCGATAGTCTCATTGATTCGATGCGGATGGAAAACAAAACATCATTGATACTACTGCTCACCCCTCTCTGACACAACACTGTGCTCTCTCCGCCGCCATAGCCTCACTCCAAAACACTTTCGGCTAGCCATAGTGGAGCCAAAATCCAGTCCATCATCAGCCTCCCCCACCCCCCTCAACAAACTGCTTATAGTAGTGGCTGATGCAACAACAAAAATTCACTCCATTGGAGCTTTTGCCCTCCCCATGAGTAAACCGTCCCCTATATGCATGAATCTCACTAACAATATACTTGGTCTTCTTACCCCTTTCTTTGTAAGAAAACTTTCGATCTATTCATCTTCAATCATGGCAGTATAACGAACTCTAGAAATAATAATAAAATACATTTAGATCTGTGGACCACCTAGCGACGACTACAATAACTAAAGCGAGCTGAAGGCGTGGCCGCCGATTGCCCCTCCCACACCAGAGCCGGGTAGGACTTGTAGTAGATAGTCGGGAGGTCGTCGTGCTAAGGCCACATAGGACCAGCTCACCAAAACAGCAACCTTCGCCGATGACTAGTAGCATAGACCGGAAGGATCCAACCTGAAGACATACGAACGTAGACGAACGGCCAGATCCAAGCAAATTCACCAAAGACGGATCCACCAAAGACACACCTACACACGGCCACCGACGATGCTAGACGCAGCACCAGGACGGGAGCTAGGCGGGGAGAACTTTATTCCATCTTCAGGGAGTTGCCACCCTCTCGTCTTCCTGAACAGGAAAGAAACCCTAATAAAACTCAAAGAAACTTCTAAAAACAAAAACCCTCCCTTCGGCAAGGGCAGGGATCAACCGCGCCCCCATGGCCCTAAGGCCATCAGAGACGAGGTGGACCGGCGGCGGCGTCAGTGAGAGGCAAAGGAACCCCGATCTTCTTTTTGGGAGGAGGTGGCGGCTGTGTCCGAAATCACTTACCCGATGACTATCATCATGGTTTTTTTTAGCTTCGTAGCATTTAGAGGTGACAAATCTGATTTTTCTAAGCTCTTTATTTGCACCAATTATTGTTACTAACCAACATGGATATTACGAATCAATCTGTGATTGGATGATTAGGTGGACAGTGGTATTCTCAATCCATCAGGGTTCAAGTCCTGGTGCTTGTATTTATCCTAAATTTATTTCAAGAATTCCGTCGATGCGTATTCAGTGGGAAGAGACGCTCTTATCGACTACGAGGCGGCTACAATGACTTCGTAAAATCTATATGCCGGCTCAGCCTATCGGACGTACTCATATGAATAAGGTGTGCGTATGTGCGTTCACAAGGGTAAATGTAATGCGCGTATATATGAGCATTTCCGTCTATGCCGTGCTAAAAAAAACTACGTGGACAGGGTTCCTGTATGTCACGTGACAACTCCAAAACTATATACACACACGTGTTGTACACTTCACATACGGACGGTGAACGCCCGCCTAGTATACATATAGCTATCAAAAAGCCCGCTCCCTCCGGCCGGCCGGCCGGCGACATTCCGCGCGTGCAACGAAGCAATATCATGAACGAATGACGACCGTCAGCTAGACCGCACGGTGACGGCTACCGAACCCCTCGTGGCCAACCACCGTCCCTCGGCCAGTCACTCCGGTCGGTGCACCACAATCTACAGCTCAGCCTCGCCGGCGTCGAGCTCGGGAGTCGCGGCGAAGGCGTCCTCCTTGCCGTGCCGTGCGAGCTCTCATGCATGGTGACCCGGAAATGCATCCGTCGAATGCCGCTCCCTCGGTTGGTCACGCCGGTCGGCGCACAACGATCTGCATCTCCGCCTCGCGGGCCGGATACCACTCCGCGTCACCGTGATCCGCGCCGGCCTCCAGCTTGGGGATCACGGCGAACGCGTCCTCCTTGCCGACGCGGCGGCGGCAGACGGGGCACGTCGAGTGCGCCTCCAGCCACGTGTCGACGCAGCCCGCGTGGAACGCGTGGCGGCACTTGGGCAGCACCCGGAGCAGCTCGTCGGCGGCCGCGTCGAACGAGCCCAGGCACACCGCGCACTCCGGCTGCGCGGCCGCCGCGGCGCCGCCCATGTCCCCGAACCTGACGACCGGGAGCGCGTCGACGACCGAGAGGCTCAGGCCGGAGCGGCACCGGTCGCACGTCGACGACGCCCGGAACCCGAGGCCGAGGCGGCCGGCCGCGCCGCGGGCGCCGCGTTGCCTGCAGTGCTTGGCGTAGATGAGGAAGAGGAAGAGCCCCAGGAGGACGCCCGTGAGCACGCCCACGATGACGGACACGTCCGCGCCCGGCGGCGGCGGCAGCGGGGGCGGCACGCCCAACACGTCGGCGGCCGGCGTGGAGGACGCCGACGACGGCATCGCCATCATCTCGTGTCGGTCATGGCCGGCGCGCCCAGGTCAAACCATTCGAGGGAAAACGAAAAGGTTGTTGCCTGGCGCGGCGTACGAGCGGTGCAGGGCGTGCGAGCTGGTGGCGCCAGGGAGGTCAGCCGGCGCCTTAAAAATAGAGGAAAGCTATCTTTGATCTGTAGCTAATTTTCGGCACTTCCTTTCGGAAATTGGATCGTGAAATGGTGTGATCAAATGGTTGTATCGTCTATCTACCACGCTAATTTCCCAATAATAATACAACTCATTATTCATGCATCGAAACTACCCGATGTACACTGCAACGTCGAGCAACTGTACTATAATAATGACGAGCGAATCAACTGATAGAGATGTAACGAAACAGTGTTGACAGTATGTTCGTTTGGCATTGAAAATGTGCAGTGGCTGATGTTTGGAGGGCGTCGAAAGGGGTCGCAGAGAAGCTTTATGCTGAGAAAATAATGAGGTGAAACGGCACCAAGGTATTCAGAGGTGCAACGGAGGTATCTAGGGCTTAAAAATAGATGGAACTATATTTGATCAGGTTAATTTTTAGTAACTGTTCTCGAATTTCAATTGCTTAGTGCAAGTAAGTTTGCCGCGATATTGGCTTCGGAGACTGCAACAACATGAAACTTCTTTCACAGATTCCGCGATATTGGCTTCGGAGACGGCAACTACATCCATCTTCAGCACGGCAGGTCATTGGATCATCAGACCACTTCTTGCAGCTATTCAACAGTCTGCGGTTTTTCATCCAACTAGAATAGATCATGTTAACAGGTGCTTCAATGTAAAAGCTCATCATCAGGCCCAGTTAGCTGTCAAAATTCAGTCTACCGGTTAGGTGCCTCACTTCAGGTTCAGGTCAATGTCCAGGGAGAGATGTTCTCCCATTATTCAGTGTGAATCCCTTCACACTCCTCTCTGTAAAATGTTGCTAGATGAATAAAATCCTTTTCATGTTAACAAAAATAACTCAAAGGAAGATACTGTAACAAACTAGCTTTTCCCTATCATTAAGAATGACAATGAGACTATGATTTTGTCACCAGCAGCACTGAAGCTCAGGCTGAAACAACACCCTGCAATGGCAAGCAGTAATTTTGGAGGACTGAAAGTTCCAGCTCAGAGATGATCAGCAACAGACACAGAAATTCGGCGCAATCTTAGACAAAAAGTCTGAACACGGAAAAGACAATGCATACAATTGCTAGTCACACGACTGATACAATAAACCGACACAATTTAGTCACCAAATTCAACACTAAGCTTGTGAGTTCTGAATGTAAGATTACATAGGTACTCCACCGTTCACAAACATAAGATGTTTTTGATATCTCAATATGTACTACATACAGATTGAAATAAGTGAACACAATAAAACGTGCCTATATTACATCCAATTCAGAAGAAAAAAAAGTTAAAAGAACTTGTATTTGTGAACGGAAGGCGTACATCCTGGCCTGAGTATTTGACAAAATAACCAAAGAAATTATTGTTCATATTATCCAAGTAATGCAGTCTGAATTGCAAGATGAACTTTACAGGTGCAGATTAAATTTACCCTAAATTGAACCAAAAGTTGCAGAAGCTATCTAGTTCCTCATTCTTTGGGACCAGATCAACACAGATGCACGACCCTTAACAGTGATTAAACTACTTACCACAAAAAACTCATACAATCAGGGGAGGGGGGGGGGGGGCATCGCCCAAGATGCATATGATTGTTAGTCACTAAATTTGACAATGAGCTTGTGAGTTCAGAATGTAAGATTACATAGGAACATCTTGGGCTCAGGGTATTTGAACAAAATAACCTTACTACCTTAGACATGTCATCATTCATACAATCCAATTAACTCATATTGAATTGCAGGACGAACTACACAAGTATATAGATTTAAATTACCCATGAATTGAACCAAAAGTTGCAGTCTTGCAAAAGACATCTAGTTGGTCACCAGGTCGAAACAGATTTACGACCCGTGAGTGATTTAACTACTTAACACAAAAATCTCATTTAAGAACATACATCCAAATATATTAGACAGAAGCAAAGTACAATGACAATCAGGGGATATGGCAATTAAAGTATATACTGACAGAAGCAAAATATACTGACAATCAAGGGCATGGCGATCAAAGTATACTGACAGAAGCAAAACATACAGACAATCAGGGGCCATGGCAAACAAAGTATACTGACAGAAGAAAAACATATCAAGGGCTATCTTCATCATGCAAGGCTTCTAGATTGTGACGTCTAATCTAACTTAAAAGGAAACATCAAGGCACAAAGAGAACAATCAGCCTGATTCACCACTACCAATACAAGATTGCGCCTGCAGACTGTAGAAAGCAGCCCATGAGTATTGCCCATCAAAGTATACCGACAATCAGGGGGGCATTGCCCATCAAAGTATACTGAAAGAAGCAAAGTATATCAAGGGCTATCTTCATCATGCAAGGTTTCTAAGAATTGTTATGTCTAACTTCATCCAAAGGAAACATCATGGAACAAAGGGAACAATCAGCCTGTCTTCAGCACTAACAATACGACATTGCACATGCAGTTTGTACTTTGTACGAATCAGCCCATTATAAATCATGAACTGCACTAAGCCATTGCTGCCATGATGCAAATGAAGTTAGAACCAAACGGGGATTATCAGAGAGCGAGAAATCAAAAGGGCTCTGCTACCACAAAACAATAATTATCACAAGATTATCAAGAATGCACTATGACAAGACACATAATTAAGCAATCCATAAATAATGCAAAGGTAGCAGCAAGCCAACAGTGTATAAGACTACCTAATGGAGAAGAATCAAGTTACGATGAGAGCACAATTTAAAAGGCAGAATGGTACGGCCTACATGCCATCATGCATTCAAGAGTTTCACGCGGAGAAGGTTTGCAACTTCCGCAAGCGCTTCACAGCAGAGGAAGGGCTCTTCTTCAACAACTTCTTTGCAGACTTTGCTTTTGCCTTGGCCTTCTTCACCGGCGTGGAGCTTTCCTTTATAGGCCCAGGCCGAACTCCACTTTTTAGTGCACTCCCTCTTGGAGTAGCAGATGGTGGGAGCCTCAAGCACTGTGGTGGTAAAGGAGTAGGAGGGTTCCAAACTAGATTACTCTTCATTGAGAACCTCACTTTCTTACCACTCTTATCTCCATCCTGAGCAGGAACATTACCTTGGCTGCCAACACCTCCACCAGAAACTTCTGATGACCTATCGGAAGATTTTGAGCGGTTCCTCTTCTTTGCCACTTTAGCAGTAACTGGTGTCACCGGCATCCCGGCTTCTGCAGCAGCCTTCTCAAACTGCTTTTGAAGATTGGACATCAAAGCCTCATCAAATGTAATGGCATCAGTGTCATCGCCCATCTGCTGGTCCTCTGATGTGGCATCTATACTCTGCTCACTGCTATCCCCTCCATCACTATCCTCAACCTTATTTTTCTTCTTCTTTTCTTTTTTCTCCTTCTTGTTCTTGTCTTTCTTCACCTTCTTCTCTTGCTTCAGAGCCTTGACCTCCTCCTCCTCCCCACCTTCAACTAATGCAGCCCTCTTTGCCTTCTTCTTCTTCCTCTTCTTTTCCACCTTTGCCTCATCCAAATCCATGCCATTTTCTACCACTGCCACCATTGGCACCTGAGTGCCCTGAAACTCTGGCTCAGAGATCTTAACACCAGACAGCTCCAATCCCTTTTCGAGCTTAACAAACGCATCCCTCAGCCCAAACACCACCTTCCGATTTCCCTGCACGGTCTTAGCACTCGCCCCGATATCCAGGAATCTCTTGCTGAATCCAAACAACAGCCCGACCTTCCCAAGCTTCTCCTCCACGCTCCCCTTCTCCATCTCTTCACCTTTCCTCGTCATCTCAAGCAGCTGACTGCCGCTCTCCAGAAACCTCTCAAACAAGCTGGACCTAACCTTACTCACCAGCACCCTGTCGGCCGACTTCTCCAGCACAGTGAAGAAGGGGGCCAACAGCAGCTCCATCGACTTCAGGCTAACCGGGAGCACGGGCAAGATCTCGTCGAGGAACACATCGGCGACATGGTACCCGAGTCCACGACCGGTGGCGTTGTCGGCCTCCGGTAGGACGGCCTTCTCCGAGATGACGGAGACGATCTGGGCCGTGACGTCGGGCGCGAAGGAGCGGGCGCCGAGGAAGAGGAAGGCGTGGTGGAGGAACCGGCGGTTGAGGAGGTAGAACTTGTCGAGGCGGTGGACGTCGATGGCGGACCACTCGCGGCGGATGGTGGCGAGGTAGGCGGCGAGGAAGTCGGCGGCGACGGCGGGCGTCGCGGCGGCGGAGACCGCGGCGGCGAGGCGGGAGGCGAGGTCGGCCTGGTAGAGCGGCTTGTCGGCGTGCCAGAAGCAGAAGAAGAGGCCCTTCCAGAGCTTGAGCAGGTCGGTGGCGGAGAGGTGCGGCGCGGAGGCGGGGAGGAAGTCGGCGAGGAGGTGGCGGACGGCGCGCTCGCGGGCGCCAGCGTTGCAGGAGGCCAGGCGCCGCGTGATGGCGGCGGCCTCCGCGGAGGCGGCGGCGGCGGCCATGGGGGCGGGGGTGGGGTGGGGAGGAAACAGGGGACGGTGGAAGGAGCAAACCCTAGCGTTCGATTCGGGGGAGGGTCTCGGCGTTTGAAATGACCTCGTTTCGTTTTTTTTATTTTCCGGTCCGGGTCGGGTGCCCGTGTAGGTCGGAGTCTGACAGGCGGGCCTGGACGTGGGGTCAGTTTAGGAAAGAGGGGACGTCAGGCGGGGAAAGGATATGAACCATGGATTTTTCGGTGCACCCCCTTTCGGCTCTAGACCGCTTTAATTTGATTCGGGTTTGGCTCCCTGTTCATGCGAATTTCCTTTGATTCATATATAAACCATCGTCCTATACAAAGGCACCGTTGCCACACCGTCTATCGAAAGAGAGAAAATGTCGGAGTTTTGGACTATATACATATTTCTGTTGTTTTCCTAAAGCTCTCGAAATGCAGATTTCCTCAAAGATTTTTTATTATTTTTTGATAAAATTGTGTTTAATTTGAGCAAATCTTATAAGAAATGAAAAATACCGGTAGGTGTTTGGTTCTACCGGTGGTGGCCGGAAAAGCATCAAGAGTTTGTTGTGCAGTTATGTGTGAGAGGTGGGGAGGAACATGAGTACTTGTGCCAGGCTACATGTAATACCCCCTTTGTTCATATATATAGGGTTTAAAGTGTTTTTTGAGGCTAACTCCTTAATCACATGTTAAAGCAATAAATATATGACATGTAAATTACACAAAGCATATCAATAAATTTGTACATGAAAGAATCTTTCAATCAATTATATAATTTTCACATTATACATATCATATACTATTAATCTTATTAAAAGTCCGTCACTTGTGTGCAAACAATTAGAGATGCTTTTTTATACTTGCGCTTGTCCCTAATGCCTCAAATGAAAAATATTAATATTATAGATGTTTTTTTATATGAGATCTCATTAGGATCTACTGTCTTCGATTAAGAAGTTTCAGCTAAAAATAGAAAAGGTGCTTACGGTGGAGAAGGAGAAAACTAATTGGAGAAGACATACCTGATGATTGAAAGTTATAGCTAGCTGGGCAAAGGATCAATGGTCAAGACCACCACCACTATTGTGATTATGGGCCTTGACATGCACATCTATCACGTCTGAGTTCGAGGTCGACATGTTGCCCGACGTGTTGTCCCGCCACAAGCATGTACAGTACCGCATCACGTCCGGCTGTGTGTGAGTGTGCCATCATATAGCTGAGTGTATTCACGACGGTAAAGACCGGTGTCACGGTTGGAGAACCTGGTCCATGGTGTACATATGCGTAAGGCCATCTAGTCCGGCATGATGCTCACACAGTCACACCAAGTAATCATGTGCTTTTCACGATAGGAAAGACCGGTGTGCAGTCCCATGTCGAACACCTCAACGGCCACCTCAAATAGCTCGATGACAATTTGGATGTCACGCTCATAGCTTTGATATGCGATTAAGGCCCGAGGCGTACATGGAGGAGGCGATGGCATCATCGGCCTGAAACGCCTGGAGCGCGTGGGGAGAGGCGGCGGTTAGGGGACGATTGGGTCGAGGTTATGGGTATATATTAAATATAATAGCTAGCCTCACTGGTTGATTATTTCGGTCCAAGCCAGACATGGAGGACGTAAGTTTCGGTAGCAATGTTTTGCATGCATCTGTTACCAATGCGTTTTGATGACTCGATTACTTTTTGCGGGCACACGACAGCTCACATGGGACTGTTGACAATTTTTGAAAAAAGTGATCAAATTTTTGAAACACATGAAGAAAATTTTCAAATTATGAATATTTATTGATTTTTTATATATGATGTGCAATTCTTACATATATATATATATTGAAAAAATTTGTAATATACATTGAGCAATTCTAAAATACGCACCATTTTTTGATATACACTGAAAAATATTTATATATACACTGAATATTTTTGTGATATACACTGAACAATATTCTAATACATATTGAACATTTTAGTGATATATGGAGAATAATTTTAAAATACAAAATGAACATTTGATGAAATGTGATGAACATTTTCATAATATACGGTGAGAAATTCCTTAAATATGATGAATATTTTCGTCTATAAACACGCAATGAATTTTGAATAATACACAAAAATAAGAAAAATAGAAAAGAAATAAGGAAATACGGAAAGCAAAAGGAACAAAAAAGATAAAACAGAACAGAAAAGAAACAACAGAGCATACGTGGGCCAGACCAAATTTGGGCGTCTGGAGGTCAGCCCAGTTAAATTTTATCTTTGCCTAAAAAATGTTAAATTATAGCAGACCAACCTGGGCCTGAGGCTGGACTTTCCTAACTTTTCTCAAAAGCATTGGCTGAGTGTGAGTTGGCTCGTGCAATGCGTCGCATGACTCGCCATCCTTGTTCGACTCCCGCTGCGTGCAAAATTTTTTTTATGAGGTAATATCAGTGACAGTCATATAACTTGCATCTAATATTCAGTTTGGTGCTAAAAGTCGTAAAATACGTCATTACGGTTACATAACTTGCCTATGGGTGCAGATACGGTCACTTCTTTTATATTCAGTCGTATCTTGTGTTCACGTGTTGTGTCAGCATGAATACAGCCTACATGTCCCGGTGAGGCGTTCGGTGAGCCATGCATTATATTTCTTTTGCAAAAAACATCCTTATTTTTTATTTAATTACGCACATGTAAGCACATAGTATCTTTCAAGAACGAGGAATAAAAAAATAACGCCAGTGGACTAGAACGGACGTCCTGCAAACTAAGAGATAACTGCACTAACCACTCGAGTACTCGACCAAGAATAAATTGATATCAAACTTACATATGTGTTCACTCAGCCCAACAAAGGAATAAACGAAAACTAAAACTTGTTTGTGTATTCCCTGCAGGAATAAAATGATGTAAGAAAACAGCTTATATTTTTTTGTTTGTGACATTTCAAAAATGTTCATACGTTGTAAAAAAAGTAATCATTTAAAAATATATGTGTGTAACTAAAAAAGTACTAAGTTGCATTTTAGAAATATTCACGCATTTCAAAAAATTATTCATGCGGGGAATAGAAATGTTCGTGTGTATGTTGTTATTAATCTTGTTCTATTTAAGAAAACTACGCAGGTAGAAATTTATGCACATTATCATGGGGAGAGTGGGATCATTCTGTTTGAGCGATCATTTTTTTTTCAAACATAAGATTATTCAAATTTTAAAATTCCTTTGGGCAAATCAGCTGAACTATTTTTTATCTAGATTTTCAAATTTAAAATTATTTGAATTCAAAAAAACCTCACTAATTTGCCTGAAAGAAATTCACGTACATTTATTCTGCACTATATCTTCTTTTATCTAGATTTTTAAATTTGCAATTATTCGACTCCAGAAAAAATAGTTCATTTGTCCGAAAAATTTACGTACAAGCATTCTGACGTATATTTTCCTTTATCTAGATTTAAAAACTTAAAATTATTTAAATTCGATAACAATTTCTGTTGATTTGTCCAAAAAAATACGTGCATTCATTCTGCACTAGATTTTTTAAGTTAAAATTATTCGAATTTAAACAAAAATTTAGTTGATTTGTCTAAAAAAATATGAACATTCATTCTGCACTGTATTTCTTTTATCTATATTTTTCAAAGTTAATATTATTCGAATTCAAACAAAAGTTTAGTGATTTGTCCGAATAGTTTATCTAGAATATAAGCTATTTTCTTACATAGAAAAAAAGAAAGAAGAATACAGAAGATAAATTTTGTATATCTCTTTAATTGCACATGCGGCGAGCTAGCCAGGAGGTCATAGGTTTGAACCGGGGCTATATCTGTTTTGCACAGCTTTTCCCGTTTTAATTTCTACTTTCTTCGTACTGTCCATATTATATGCAGGATGCAGCTAACTGTGCGTAGTAATCACCAAAAATCAGGTTGGTCGAGTAGTTCGAAGCCCAGCATGTACCAGCGTTTTCAATTTCATTTAAGAAATGTCCGTGTAAATAAAATGGAAGGGTTCAGAAAAAGTTTGGTTTTAATTTTATTTGAGATTTTTCTGCATAAATAAATAAAATGCAAGGGTTAGAAAAACACTGACAATGGGCCCCCACAACGTTGGCACGCCACATGTGTGTGTGGGATACGGCCAATGAGAGGACAAGTTAGATGACCAGAAACACGTATTTTACAAGTTTATGCACCAAATTGAACGTCGCATGCAAGTTTTATGCACTCCCGATGTATTTACCTTATTTTTTTTATAGCAGATGAATTTTTTCTGAGTCTATTCATAAGGAAACAGCGGATGAACCAAAGAGATTTCAATCTCAACCGTCAATCTCTATAATTAATATAAAATCAAGGGATATAAAGGGATGATGTATGGAGAACTATGAACGCCTCTGTCCTTCAATATTACGCGAGAATCACAACTTTGCTTTCACGGGAAGCACATGTTATGCTTCTACGATTTTCCAAAAAGAAAAGCGCATATATGCTTTCATCGGAAAATATGGAAAGCACATCTATAATAAGAGTAAAAATACCCCTAGGAGTTGTTACTGTTTGAGTTGTCATATCGCATTTCAACTTTTATCCTTTATTATTCGTAAAAAAACGGTTATCCTTTATTGTCGGCTAGGTTCTAGCAATACAACCTAGAGGAAAGCACAAGGCTACATCTCCAGATCCATGATGAATCAACAGGTTTCCAAACAAGTGTAAATTGGCATACAATCCACCAATAAGATGCTCCACCAATAAGCTAGAAATTCCAAAGTAGGCTTACCTAGCTCAACAACAACACCATATATGTGCATAACAGCAATATATACATAGGCTTTGTCTTGTATCATAGTACACACAAGACCATAGTTAAGAAAAACGAGCATATACTAGTGT